>NC_047107.1:27451460-27542019 GCF_902500255.1 Thalassophryne amazonica
CTTGTCTCTCACACACACACACACATTCTCACACTGTCTCTCTCACACTCTCACTGTCACACACACACACACACACACTCTCTGTCTCTCTCTCTCTCTGTCTCTCTCTCACACTGTCTCTCTCACACTCTCACTGTCACTCTCTCTCTCTCTCTCTCTCTCTCTCTCTCTCACACACACACACACACACACACACACACTGTCTCTCTCACACTCTCACTGTCACACACACACACTCTCTGTCTCTCTCACACTGTCTCTCTCACACTCTCACTGTCACACACACACTCTCTCTCTCTCACACACACTGTCTCTCTCACACTCTCACTGTCACACACACACACACACACTCTCTCTCTCTCTCTCTCTCCTCTCTCTCTCTCTCTCACACACACACACACACACACACACACACACACACACACACACACACACACACACACTCTCTGTCTGTCTCTCTCTCTGTCTCTCTCTCACACTGTCTCTCTCATACTCTCACTGTCACACTCTCTCTCTCTCTCTCTCTCTCTCTCTCTCTCTCTCACACACACACACACACACTGTCTCTCTCACACTCTCACTGTCACACACACACACTCTCTGTCTCTCTCACACTGTCTCTCTCACACTCTCACTGTCACACACACACACTCTCTCTCTCTCACACACACTGTCTCTCTCACACTCTCACTGTCACACACACACTCTCTCTCTCTCTCTCTCTCTCTCTCTCTCTCTCTTGGAAGGTGGTGTGAACATTGTCATATGTACATAATGGTCTTTTGTCAATTGAAGAATTTTTCCATATTTTGAAAGAGTGTAAATTTGCTGATATTTTCTATTTTGTTAAGGTCGGTGTCATTGTGGACCCCAGGATCTGTTTGTCTGAAGATAATGGCAGTGCAGTACAGTTTGGTGTACTATGTGTGTAATTTGTGTCAAATGGTGAAATGTTCTTTGCTCAAGAACTTGAGTGTTGTATTTGATACTGTTCCTTTCCAAAGTAGAAATGGGGCCTAATATAGCTGTAAATGGTTAACTTTATCTGTAAAACTGCTGATTTTGAGAAGGACATGAAATGATTATTGTGGAATTGTAGTAATTTTCTGACTGTTCACTTGAATGCTTGTACTGGACAAGGCAAGGGAATCTGTTGGCACAGCAGCCCCACCAAGACTGTTTTTCACCAGCCGCCACTGGCTACCACCATGAGTCACCCTGAGTTGTACGTATTCGCAGTATGTGTGAAGGGGCCCAAGCTTTCTGGTGATGTCCACTCCAGTGGGCTTTTCAGATCTTTGCTCAAACACACAGCAGGATGACCCATTGCCCTCCTCCTGCAGATGGAAGATGGAAACAACAACAAAACGGAAACGTTATTTTAAAAATTGATTTTTGAACGGGGTGTCCCACGCATTCAAAAGATGAAAATGGAGAGAGATTTTATTTCAGTTTTTATTTCATGCAAAACATCTTAATCTCGTCTTTTTTCATCAACTGTAATGCATGTTAATTTCATTTTAGTCAGTGTTTTAGAACACTGATGTAGTCTCGTCATCATCTCGTTTTTGTCATGAAAAAATGGTCGCTGACAAATATATTTAATTTCGTCTTTGATGAAATTAGCACTACTTCAAAATGAGGAAAAATAATATGAGCCCCGTACTGTCGTCCAGATGAGAGAATAGGGAGAACATTGTCTCTTTGTGTTATTGTCTTGACTGGATTGTAAATCAGCATTTCCTTACATGTTTCTGGTATCACTCGAGTTTCCAATAATTGCTCCCCTGTTCAGATCTTTCCTTCCTTACTTTCCTAGTTTTGCTTACCATTTTGTTATTGACCTTTTGCCTGTTTTTGGATAAACTGCTTCTGTGAGTGAGAGTTATAGCATAGATTACAAAAGCAGGCAGAAGCACAAGGATATGCAGTGTAAAGTAAAAAGAGAAGTGGCAGAGGCTAAGAAAAGGGCATCTCATGAACTGTACATGAATTTAAAGAAGGACAGAAGGACTTGGCCAGACAAAGGGACTGATCTCAAGAGGATGGACAATAGGTTAGGGTAACAAAAGATGGAGTTGGTAATGTGCTGACTAGAAAGCGAGTGTGTTGAGAAGGTGGAGGGAATATTTGAGGGCTGATGAATGAAGAAAATGAGAAAGAAGAATAGATGATGTGGAGACAGTAAATCAGGAAGTGCAAAGGGTTAGTAGGGATGAATTAAGGATATTCCATCGGATGCATGGAAATCTTTAGGAGAGATGGCATTGGAGTTTAAAACCAGATTTTTTAATAAATTATTGGAAAGTGAGAGGCCTGTATGGAGAAGAGGTGTGCTGGTTCAGATTTTTAAGAACAAGGGTGATGTGCAAAGCTACAATAACTACAGAGGCATTAAATTGACCAGCCACAGCATGAAGTTATGGGAAAGAGTAGTCGAAGCTAGTCTTAAAAATAGGTGATGTTTTAATGATGTCATTACATGACAAGACCAAATGCTGACCGAACCTTGATGTTATTTGACCACCATGTGTTTGCTGGGTGGTCTGTTAATGGTTTTTGAAGTTAGCTGAAAAGCTAAACTGCTAATGAAAAAGTTAGCTTTACTAATTAGCTGTCAATGGATTCGATAAACTACCACCACTGGACAAAACACAAAATACTCTTGATGTTTCTTAAGTTTATTTTACTGACTAGCTAGGAATATGTAACACTTGTACCCATCTATAGTCCTTTCATTTGGCGACTTCCCAGTATAAGAATGAAGGAACTATTTATTGTCAACAATAAATCACCATTATTGAAGTGTGACGTCACATGTTCAAACATTGTTCAAAGTGGTTCTACACTTTCTTTTCAAAATGGACATTTTGTGCTTTGAAGACCAATCTCAGTGCAATTTGTGGATTTTTCATCCTTGTGGGCATTGATGATGGATTAAGTAACTAAGGTCAATTATTTATACATATTTATTGCACCAATCATCAGTTTGGCAATAGACAAACTTAGTTTGTGCACAGGAAGCTCGAAGACTTCTAGTCACCAAGCTTCACACCTGAGTTAAGCAGTGGAAGGATGCTGATTTTATAACAGAGTGGTGACTTTTACTACTGCCTACTCACTTACTGATTACTAATTATGTATATTTCTGATTACTGATCAGAAATATACATAAAAGACTATTTCTAAGAATAACATTGTGAAAATGACATGACAGGCCACAGCCAGTAGCATTTAGCTTTTAGCATTTAGCATGAAACTGAAGCTACGGTCACATTAGTGGCCATTTTGTAGCGGCAAGAGACAGTGGTCGCTCTGCTGCTAGTAGACCTGAAGTCTATTTTATGCAAATACTGAGTGACGCAACATGCTCCAACAAAATAATCCAAGATGGCAGAAAACACTCCGAAACAGCTGCATTTCTGTAGAAATCCAACATGTTTCTGATATGTTTTATAAACTTGAGTGAGAAATAAACACTTCTAAATCTATAAATGCTGTTTTTGTAACTGATAACATCTCTAAAGTGATTTGCAAGACATCTTACAGAAATGTAGCAAGCACACCCCAAGAATGCCCATCAAACAACAAAACAAACTGCTTGTCGGCGTTATTTTTAGCTAATGTGACCGTAGCATAAGAACAGCGCAGATGTAAGCAGAGGACTCCAGTACCCACTAGAGCAGAACAGAATACCAGCACTTACCACAGTGTGTTGTAATGTCTTTTTCATGCTAGCCCACAAAATTCCTCACAGTCAATAATTACAGCTTTCCACATGATCAGAATAGTAATGATTTTCCCCTTGATGACATGGTTTTAGAGAAATTGACTTGGTCGCGGCCACGTCACTGCCAGTTTACTTCCGTGTGGCTGGTGTGAAAATCTGTGGCTGCCGTCATGTTTTACCATAGAGATGCGTTGTGTATTTGGGAGTGGTATTTGCTCTTGACTTCCAGATTTCAGTAATTATTTGTTTGAATTTAGTTATATTTATGTTGTTGGGACCTTAGTGTGGCCTTCAACTATTCAGAGGGTTTGGATAATATCACCTGGGAGTGATATAAAACCAAATTAGCAGCAGCAGGACTGACATCTTGTACATACCAACGCGAAGCTGGACGATGGAAAAATGATCCTACACAATGGCCGGATGTTCAGTATCCTGATATTTATTCCTACCTCATAGACACCCCAGGTATTTTTGTATCGCGTGTATGCATTGTGAATTGCTGGTCTGTGCCAGGAGGGGCCACGCTGCTGATTATTTCCCCCAAAGTAACTCATGATACTAATTGATGTGATGCTTCATCCTCTTGGTGTGTCGTGATGGATTTTAATTTAATTTCTTTCTTTGTTAGTACAACCCACTGCCTTGCATTTAAAATAAATAAATAAATAAAACAATGGTGAAAATGAAAAAACTCGCATCAACTTCATTGCCTGCTACTGATTGTTTTACACACCAGCCAGCGTTGCTAAGCACGCTGCTAAGAGCTAATGGACAGAGTGCCCAGATGTGCGACCGAGTCAATAAGACACTCACAAAACTATTGTGAATGCATTTATTTCCCCCCTAGCAAGCGTTTGTATAGAACCAGCCGAGTGGTTGTCAAGGGGCTGTGATGCCATCACTTCAGTGCTCTGTGTCCAGATACTTTTGGCTCCTTAAAAGTGTGGGTCGTATATGGAAAGTGCTGCAATTCCTGCACATTTTCCAAGATTTTGATGTAATTACCCTCTAATTAAATCTAACAGTTTGTAGTACAATTTGTATCTGTGAACTCTAATGCACTGTGAAAAGTATGTCAAAGTCCAAATATACATGACCTCCCAGTTTCTGAATTGCAGTTTTTTTCTGTCATTCAAACAAGGGACAAGGATCTGGCCTGCAGTAGGAGGGCAGAGCTGAATAGTTGCTCTCACAGAACAATCACAAACAAAACAAAGCAGCTGCCACAGTGTTGGTGAAAAACTCCTCACTGAGAGCAAACAGCTAAAAGTACACAGCGACAGTGACAGCGTGCTCTCCCCGACGGACGTCAAGGGAATAAAACACGGCGCTGCACGTGTAATTGAACAAGATGGTTACGCTGATGAACCAGGATTCATAGAGGCACGCCGGCCCTCTGTCAGCAGGTGCCCCACACACTAACCCATTCATATGCACATTCCTGTCTCTGCGCTCACAACCCAGAAGGTTCCTCCCGGCCAATCAGGACAGGGCCTGGAGCACACAAAGGGTCTTCAATCTGCCTCAGACAACAGCCAGCATAAAGGCCCGGAAAGCCACAACAGCGTTCTGTCGAAGACCAGGCTGGGGGTGGTGAGCAGGGCTCAGGGGGCCCCCGTGTGGGACAGGGGGCGCCGGTGATGGATGGATGAGGGCTGGCAGCGTAGTAGAAGGACTGTCTGAGGTTTTTGTGCTTAAAAAAGGATATCTGCACTTGCCCAGTAACAATGGAATGCCAGCACAAAAACAGAGTGGACACTAAATCACCACTTTGGGTGATGAAGAAGCTGCTAGGGAAATCATCATGCAAAGCGTCCCCGGGGGCAGATATTGTTGGAAGGGAGCGTCGCCTGACTCCCCGGTCATGTGCTGGTGTGCGGCTTTGCCTGCCTTCAGTTGGCTTTTGCATAAGGTATTCCTGGCCTCAAACAGCATCCGCTGCATTTTCTTACGCTGAAAGGATGTGAGGAGTGATCAGAAATGCCCCGTCTCACCTTCTGTCAGCTGCACCTACGGGGTCAGGCCAAACCTCATGCGGTGTCAACAACAACAGAGTAAACAGCTCCATTCCATCCTCCCAAAGCTGTGATTTCTGACCTGATATGAATAAAGTGTGTGTGGGAGGTTTGGATCCTGTCAGCGTGTTTACTCGTGCGTTTCTTCAGCGACCGCGGCATGCGGGCGTCACGGCGATGGGTAAATGATTGATCATTCCAAACTAGCCTCTCAAATTAAGTTGTGTGTTTGTCTTTTCCTGTGTAAACAGCACAGAAATACAGACAGTATGTCCTCACATGTTGTAAACAAACCAAACCTCAGTGTTCATTGATTTACATTTCAATTTCAGTTCAATTTATATAGTTTATATATAGTTTTTGTGCTTCACACAAGTAAGGTCTAACCTTACCAGCCCCTGGAGCAAGCATACATTGGTAAGAAACAAGGGCGCAATTTAGAACTAGAAATTGGGGGGACAAAGTGCGAGGCCCGCAGGGCCGAAGCCCATAGGTGGGGGGTCTGGGGGCCGCTTTAGGCCCCTAGAAGCCAACGGTTTCTAGATAAGCTCAGATGCATTCTGAGCATCCAGAACAGTAATTTTTATGTTTTGAGAAGACCATAAAGTGGACACCACTTGACTTATGCAATTTGAAACTGTGGATATAAGTACTTTATTCTGAGAATAGCCAGCACTGATTTTATTAACATCCTGGTGTAAATAAGGTATCACCACATGTGTAGAACTCAAAAAGAATGATAGGTTGAGTTTTCATTAAAAAAATAACTGCAATGTGGTAAAATGTATTCATAAATATGAAAGAACAGGCTCTTAATAATTATTAACTATCACATACTGTAGTTTTTTTTTCTCAAGATTTGTTTTTGCATAAGTTTAAAAAAACAACAGATCATAAGTTTAGGATAAATTACTTATCATGAATTTAATTTTCGAAGTGGCACTAATGACAACACTCATACTGAACATAATTTCACTTGCATAGACTGATTTTGGAGATCAAGCAATAATTGCAGATGGGCTTTCTGAGGTCCCAGATAGCTTTTCTGATTCCCTTTTCTAACTTTCAGAATTTAGTAAATTAGCATATGGTCCATTGATACTTATGTGTAGACACTAGTTCCTAGAGGCAACTATTTTTGGTTTCAAATCTGGGCAAATGCAGTCCCGGAAAATTCCGAATGTGACAAACAAGAAACAGGTGTTGTAAACAAGTCAATGCTGCTAAAAATACAAACTTGCAGAAACAAAGATACTATTCTGACATGGTTTGCAAATAAGACTGGCATAGCATGTTTCAAGTACACACATATATGTCAGAAGGTGGGGGGGGGGGCATACCATATTCTCTTATGTCCCCCCCCCAATCCCCCACCAAATTGCGCCTATGGTAATGTTACATTTATGGTGTTTTTGTATCATGGAAACCATCTTGGATTTCAGGGCATTAGAACATGGGGGAGGGGAGATGGCACCCTATTTTTTAATGTTTAAATCATATTTTAACAGAATCAGATGAGTTTTTGCTTTTCCAAACAACAACAACAACAAAAAAAAACAACAAGAACAACAAAAACCACAATTTTTTATTTTATGACAAATGAGTCTACACTATCATTCACAGGCTTTGGAGAAGCCCTGGCACCCAGAAGATGCTAAAAGCGGGTTTTGGTCTGGATTTAGCCATGATATATAATGACATCATCTAAACCTCACAAAACATCACAAACTGATGTCAAATCATGACATCCTAGTGACATTATGATAAGTCATTTGGGTAATTTTGTAGAGTCGCTGTGACATCCATACACAACATCCAGCAGGTGTTACAAGATTGATTGGTTGTCTTGTATTTTTTGCAACAAATGAATGGATAGTTCATGGGGAAATGTAGTCTACAGTGCATCATTCCCGTAGGGAAAAAAAGGGAAAATCAGTTTACAGGAATATTGTGAGATAGGTATTGTAAGGAACGTTTATAATGTTGTTACACAAAGGCCATTTTTTCTTGTCATCAAATGCTATTTTTTGGCTCAGAGAAGTTTGTGTAATGTCACAAAACCGTGTCCTTCCATGATATTTTTTTAATTTTAATTTAACCTTTATTTAACCAGGTTTGTCCCACTGAGATCAAGATCTGGAGACCTGGACAATTTTTAAGTTGCCAATTCCCCTAACTCGCATGTCTTTAGATGGGGGAGGAAGCCGGGGGACCCAGAGGGAACCCACACAAACACGGGGAGAACATGCAAACGCCACACAGAGAAGCCACAGGTGGGAATCGATCCCATGACTTTCTCGCTGTGAGGCAACAGTGCTAACCACTAATCCACCGTACTGCCCATGTAGCTGCACAATTACATCATGACAACACTACTAAGGGTCCCTTCACACATAGTACAAATGTGGTCTGATTGCGCATGAAGTGCGCATGAAGCAGGAATCGTATGCAGTATGTGTAAAATCGGAGCTGCCTACAACGCCTCATACGCCTGTTCCTACAATGCGCACACCAGCGGCCGAAAGACAGAGTGTGGCAGTGAGAACCCATCGAACCCTCTTGCTCAATGATCTCTACAATCTCTGTCGAGCTGGATGTGAAATTTGTCTAAGTGCCCCCACGAGTATGACTTTGCAAACAGCAACATGCATGTGATGCATGTGTGTGCGCGTGTGTCCCCCCCCGCTCCCCAACACATCTGGCATGCCGGGGGGAGCACACTTGCATTAAATGCTTATATGTATGCACAGATCTGATCACATGGGGGCCGGACAGCCAGGTCTGATCGCACACAGCATGGGGAGGGGCCTGTCAGCTGATCAGCTGATCACAGCACACTGACAGCTGGATGACAGTTCAGTGCACACAATACAAACACAGAAACCACCACCAGGACATTTATATAAATAATTACGACAACACCTACATATGCAATTACATAACAAATAAAGAAAATGAATGACCACATAACACAGAGTGACAAGTTGGTCTGGGCGCTGAACGGACAGGGGGGAGGGGGGGGTGTCCACCCACAGTCACTGTTGTAAAGATCTGTGCTCCTGGATCTCCCAGCTGGAGAACACGTTTGGTGCTTTGAGGGACATGAAGTTACAACATTCCTCTGTGAGGCGCTTGACTCTGCCTGCTGTCCTCATGTGGAAATACATAAAACATCTTTCGCCTTTGTGCTGGGCTGCAGCAGCCACACACAGCGCACCTTCTCCATGTCTTTGTTTTTTTTGGCATTTTTCCCAGACTGATTACAGGCCAGCGATGGTAGCACAGTGGTAAAGATTCCATCTGGTAAACACAGCTTACAGGTTTGAATCCCGTGAGAGGCATTTTTTTTTTATTTAACCGCGGGGTTCTGTATTGCATTCCCTTTTATTTATAGCAACTCTGTGATATTCATTAATTACACAGCTCATTTTTATTTTATTTGTCTCCACATCAGCGGCGAGATGTGGTGCAGCTGCTTGCACTGTGTTGCTGCTCACATGACACCGTCGCGTGCACAATACCATCACAATGGGATCGTGCACGCCTGCCCGTCGGCTCGATCTTTTCGTGGTTCGCTCATACGAGCTGTTCTGCCAAGATTCGCCCTGATTTCTACTTAATCGTACTATGTGTGCAGGGGCCTTATGTAACATCATAGTGACCAAAAAGTGACATTTTCACACGGTCAGACCAACATAGGAATGTTTGCTTGAGCATATACCCTGTAAAATGTAGTGAGTGAAAGGATGAGTCCATCCTCTCCGGGTTAATAACACAATAACTCAAAAACAATAAATGCTACTATCTTGTAACTCATCAAATTAATTCACCAGACTGAAAAATTTAGTTTAATGTTTTCACTGGTGTTTGTTTGTTTTGCTTTTAGAAGGATAAATCAAAAACTAATGAACAGATTTCAATGAAAATGTTCTGGGAAAGAAGCGATTCCATTTTGGAGGTGATGCAGAATATATTCTGGAATCTAGCTAAAGGAGAATGTTTGCAACATAGCAGCATTTAAATCAAAATGTTGTGGGAGGATGTTGATGAAATGTGATGAGCAAATGGATAATGTCCAATAAAATGAGGGATTTTCTGTTGAATTTGATTTGGAACATATTTTGGACCCAGGTTCCAGAAGATGTTTTAAACATTCTGGAACATGAGGCCTTGGTGGCTTACATCTTATAAACACACGTGTGGTTGAAGTTACATGGGGCATGAAATTAGGTTGTCAGTTTCTTTCATTTCCAAAGCCTAGTGACCATCAAGGCCAACGCTGATTGTGCACATGTGGCAAGAGTGACCATTTCAAATTCTTCATATGTTGTTTTCCACACATAGCAACAAAATTAGTTGTCTTTAAATTTAGTCAAGCAAAGAAGCAGATTTGGTTTATAATCTCCACTGAACATCTCAACCAGTGAGTTAGCTCAGTTTTGGGAGCATGTACTAACTAGGTGCTGCGCGTCACCACATTCACCACACTACAGAACTGCCTTGGGTCCTGAATGGCACCCAGCCAAGCAGATAACCAGTCCATGTGCCACAGCCATGTGAGACGTGGGTGTTCCCTTGACCTTCTCCAGCGGTTGGGGTCCTCACCACTGAGACACCTATGTGCTGGGTCATGCACAGAGAAATGTGCCACATGGCAAAAATGTTATAACTAATGCTGCCTCACCATGCAAATAACACACCTCATCTTCTCTCAGTAATGGTTTGTTTGATATAAAGTGATTCCAGTGGTACTCAACAATCCTCTGACAAGACCTAGTACCAAAGACATCAAATCATCCTTTCAGGTCATGGGTTAGCATCCACGTCTTACAACCATACAATAACACAGGAAGCACTACTAATTAAATTTACTGAAATAGTCATCAGTACAAGGAGTGTGCACTTGGAAGATGAATATTTCTATAATAGCAGGACCCAACAGACAGAACCCACAAACACCATACGTACGTAAATACTCAGGTTTGTGATGGAACCAATCTCATGACCTTTTTCCTATAAGGTAAGTGTGCTATGCTAACTATGGTGCGACTATGCTGCCTGTAATGAACTGACCTGGCAGCAACGTGTACCACAGTGGCTGTCGCAGGCAGTATTATACCTCAAAACTGCTGAGTAAGAGTAGAGTGAAGAGTAACAGGTGTCAAAGGCTGCAATACTCAAACATGAGTTCATCCCACTGTTACCAAAGCCGCCAACGTTATGTCTTTTTTTTGCCATTTGATTCCCATCCTGTCCATGTAGATCCATTTCCTCACCGAAAACCTGTCCATGGTTTTTACTTGTGTCCCTTCAATCAATATTACAGTGCTGTGAATTTTGTACTCCAGTTAGACAGGGAGTACTGATTGGTTGATTTCATGACATGCCAACCAAACTCTTGTATCTACTACTGAACTGGATATATTCCCAACCCCTTTGCATGCTGCACTCACCTTTTCACTAAATTTACACACCCCTTAGAGCCCCTTCACACATAACACGAAAGACGCAGAAATCAATCCGCAAACCAAGAACAAAATGGGGAACAACGAAACATTCCACCTGCTGTCAGGAGGGACAGCATGCATGCTCATGCACGTACACAAACAGTGCGAGCAGCTGGAACGTTTATAAAAAAACATAAAAAAAACACAATTATTAAATCCCTCTTATCCAGCGGACAGTGCAAGTATGAACCGTCTGTTCCTCAGTATATGACCCATGGTCACAGACGTACAGTCATGACATAACATGAATGAAGCAGTGCGCTCTCATTATGTCTTATTATGTCCAGATGGCTATATAAATAATTACTGCAATCACCAGACACTGATAGTAGATATTTGTGTATAATTAGTGAAAATCACTGGGTTCATATAAAAATAAATAAAAGGGGACCCAATACAGAACCCTGCAATTAAATGCCACTTGCGGGATTTGAACCTGCAATTTACAAAAGCTCTGGTTAACAGATGGAAACTTTCCCACTGCGCTACAATCACTGTCTTATAATAGGAGCGTAAAAAACAAAAAGATGATGTATAGAAGAAGAGGTTTTTGTTGTGTTTAATTACAACAACAAAAAAACGCTGTAATAACTGACCAAACAGTGTTTGTTACAGAATATTTTTACTGATACATGACTGAAAGTGGCGTATTTGTCACAATGTTGGCTTGTCACCTTTGGCGCGCCGCTCACAGGACATGAGTGTCCCGCGCACGTGTCTGGCCTGACACGCGTGTCCTGTGAGACAGACGTGACATTCAGATTGCCTGCTGCATGTCCACATGAACTGTCGGTCCGTTTCAGCTGGGGCTGCTGGAGCAGCCTGTGCACACTCTCCAGCTCATTGCAAAAGTGATATATGTGTTATGTATTTCCATGTGAGGACAGCAAGCACACACATGCACATCACGGTGGACAGTTGTAAGGTTCTGTCTGTCAAAACACTGTACGTGTGTTCTGCAGCTGTGACGTCCAGGAGCAGAGATCTTAACAGTTGCTGCTGTTGGCAGCCAGCCACACCCCCTGTCCATTCAGCGCACAGACCAAGGTGTCACTCTGTGATCAGATGAGAGGCCCCTCGCCTGTGGGAAAGATGGGGGGAAGCAGGGGCGAGCCACACACGTGTTGAGGGGGGAGCTGAAACTCTGGCATGTCACATGTGTACTTGGCA
The DNA here is from genome assembly GCF_902500255.1 of Thalassophryne amazonica. Taxonomy (NCBI): domain Eukaryota; kingdom Metazoa; phylum Chordata; class Actinopteri; order Batrachoidiformes; family Batrachoididae; genus Thalassophryne; species Thalassophryne amazonica. Next base: position 27,463,886 of record NC_047107.1, read on the forward strand.
ATGCCACAGTCATGGGGGCACTTAGACAAATTTCACAGCCAGAAAGTGATCGCCTGCTCACTATTTTCATGGTAACAGCGCGAATGGCCACACATTTCCTAAGTGCTCTGTGAGCAGTATTAGATGTTCATGTATGTTACCTGGAATTTGGCCGACGCCTGCCGTGAGAGGGATTAAATGGGCTCTCACAGGGCGCACTGTCTTTCTGCCGCTTGTGTGCGCAAATAGTTGTAGTGACACGTATACGAGGCTTTGGAGGTGGCTCTGATTTTTCACGACTGGCATGCAATTCCTCCTTCGTGTGCTAGTTGACTTCAATTGTGTTATGTGTGAAGGGGCCCTTAAGGTAGCAACAAGGGCTTAGACCGCCGATGGAGTTGTGTTTGGTGCCCCCTCCCATCTCCATGAGTTACAGCTGACTCATACCATTAAAAATATATACAATTTTAATATTGGAGCAGCTGTTTTTTTACTGCAATATTACAAACATCAACACACACACAAAACATTAGGCAAACAATGACAGCCACAAAACCAGTGTCTGAAACAACAACAGCGGCAGCAAACCAATAATATATGCATACTTTTAAAACTCACTAAATTAAATATAAATTAAAATATACTGGAGCTGTTGCCCCCACGACCTAGTTCTGGATAAGAGGTTGAAGATGAATGAATGAATGAATGATGAATGAATACTAATTGTAGAAAATGGAAAAAAAAAGATGAGTTTTGAGTTTGAACAGAATCTGACTGTCAACCAACAGATTATTTCACAAAGCTGGCTTTATATCCTGTTGAGTTCTTATTAATGTTAGGAACAGAGTTAACTTACATCCTGAGAGAGCTATACAGATCAATATTTTCCATAAGGTGGGGAGGGTCCACCAGTCCTAGGGTCCACTGGTCCGAACCTCTTTATATTATTTGATGGCGTATATTACAATCCCAAAATGATTTTTAAGTTCACCCTAACCCCTAACCAGGATTAGTGGACCCTAGGACTACTGGACCCAAGGACTAGTGGACTCTAGGACTAGTGGACCCCAGAACTAGGAGTAGTGGACCCTAAGACTAGTGGACCAATAGACTAGGAGTAGTGGACCCTAGGACTAGTGGGAAGTTCCCCATAAGTTAAGAGGCTGCACGAGTTTGTCAACAACAAAACCTTAAAATCTGTTTTCACGTTCACAAGAAGCCAGTGAATGTGATCAGGGTTTAAAACCAGAATTTTATTTTTAAACGATTTGTCCTGAACAGAATTGGTATTTTAACAGCAATAATTCACAAAATCACATGAATCAGTGTTTCAGCATCTGCTGCAGACAGGATCATTGCAATTTAGCCACCTCTCTCATGGGCAGGTCATGAGTTTTAACTATGATGACTCAGACAGTCGCCCAGTGACGGCGTTAACAATCATAAAGACGTGTCCAACAGGAACAACAACAATCATCTCAGTCTTCTCTGTGATCAAACACGGAAAATCATGAAGACATCCAGCGTTTCACTGCACTCAAAAACATCACTTACATAAACCTAAACAACACATTTAAATCTTTCATTTTCATGAACTGGATTATTATTTTTTTTTTTCCTGAGGGTTAGACTGATTATAGGTGAGGATTTTATTCATCTGAGCTGAAAAACAATCGTTAGTATAAGTAATCGTGACAGATTCTCTCGGGGCTTTGATTTCGTGGTTAGAACATTCACGAACATCCTCGTACAAAGGATCAGTTCATCAGTGACATAAACACTGCAAAGAAACGTCACTAAAAGAGACGCCTGAAATGTCTGGATTTGGTTCCTGTACGTGTGCACATTTTAACTCTTTCTGTTTGGGAGCTCGGTAAACAGGCCTTGTTTTTCCTCTGGAACTGAGCTCATCAAATTCACACGACATCTGTTTGATACTTAACGACCGTCTCTCCAGTTTCAATTTAATTTCAGCACGGAGTGGATTTGACAAAAACACACTGTGAACGATAAAAGCAAAGAGTGTCCAGTGAAAACTCAGTTCATGCCAAGATATAAATCCACTGGAAAAATAGAATTAAAACCCCAAACTGATTTGTTCTTCAAGCACTATGAAGGTGTTTCCCTTTAAGGAAACTTACTGTAATTTGAGAAGCGTTTCTCTGTTTGTCGTCCTCCTCTTCCCAGGTCTTTCGGACGATTTCCACCAAACGTGATATGTGGACAACAGTCCAACTTTTAAAATGACTGAGCTCACTTTTCCTGAGATCAGGCTCAAAATTGGGCTCCACGAATTTGTTCCTAGCACAAAAATACAGATTTGACCTTTGACTTTCACCTATGTAAATGGCAACATATGCCTAATCTTTGCCACAATTCAAGCCCAGTTTGAGGGCAAATTTTCTCTCGCCTCTTGCCCTATGACTACTGTTATAGGCTCCACCATAACTCTTACTTGGAATATGCCAGTATAGAAAAGTAATGAATGCTTGAATGAATGTCCTCTACAACTTTTTCAACCTTCACAATTTGCATCTGTGATACAGTAAAGCCTGGCGTCATGGTGGAATAGTGGTTAGCACTGTTGCCTTACCGCAAGAAGGTTGTGGGATTGCTTCTTGCCTGGGCCTTTCTGTGTGAAGTTTGCATTTTCTCCCGGTGTTTGTGTGGGTTCCTCTCACTTCCAAAGACATGTAGTGGTGCAACTTAGCTAAAATTCCCATAACAGTTGTGCATTTTGTGATAAAATCATAGAATTTGGTACAGATATAGCCAACGGTATTCCAAACATAATTGGATCATATCCATCATGAATTTTCAATATGGCACCCATGGCAACCATTTTTCATAATGAAAATTGAAAAATGCTCCAATCATACTGAAAACTACACCATATTATTTGTCTGATCATAAAGATTCCAAAAGGTATAGTTTGGACTATCTATCACTAAATGTTATGGAGTTATTGGCTGAAAACAGCAAGAACAGTGACAAAGATCAATTTCAGTTTGTACACGGGTCAAAAGTTCAAGTTGCTCCAATTTTGGTAGAAAGTGATGCAAATTATTGGGTTCATAGGGTTTTAAAAAGGATTAGTTTGCACTATGTGTCATGCTTAGTTATCACGTCACGGGGTAACATATGTCACATGTCATAGAATCCAGTTGACCTTTATTTTGGAGACCAAACATTCAACACAGTCAAAACTATTCCATCTATTAATCCTATTGGCTCACCCAATAATTTGCATCACTTTCTACCAAAATTGGAGCAACTTGAACTTTTGACCCGTGTACAAATTGAAAAAGACTTTAGTTATCATTTTGGCTGTTTTTCCCTCATAACTCTGTAATGTTCAGTCATAGATAGTCCAATATTGGAACATTTATGATCATAAAAATAATGTGGTATATTTTTCAATACAATTGGAGCATTTTTCAATTTTCATTTTGAAAAATGGCTGCCTTGGGTGACATATTGAAACTTCATGATGGCCCAACATCCAGTTTTATTTGGAATGCTTTTGGCTCTATGTGTACCAAATTTCATGCTTTCATTGCAGAAATGCACAAATATTTTGCCTATCTGCTGTACTAATGCAGATTAGGTTAATTTGCTGTGGCACAGCGGTGTGTCGTGGCCACCCACGGCAGTCTGCCACCTGCAGTCTCTTGCCCTGCTTTTAATGCAACACTTTATCTTTGCACACTTAGGGGGTCGTACGCAGCAAGGGAGATTAATTGCAACAACTATGGTGGGGTTGGTAGGTAGGGTGAGTGTGTCACATGGGGTTGGCTCCGGGTGGCTGTGGATGTCTGGGGCTCTGGGGTAGGAGGTCTGCCTCGCCGGTTCTGCCGTGGTCCCCTGGCCCTGCTCTGGGCCTATGGGGCCTGAGGTGCTGCGGCCCGTTGTGGGGTGGGTGGTGGTGGGGCACGGGTGTTGGCACTGGGGGGCTGGCGGCTGCTGGGGGGATGGGGGAGTCATGGTCTCCGCGGGATGGGTCTCGCTCGGGCGGCCTCCTGGGCATGGGCTTTGGTGGCTGGGGTGGGATCCAGGGTAGGGGGTAGGTTGGGGGGTGGGGGGGCACTGCTGGCTGCGCTGGGGGGCCTGGCTGTCGGGGGGCCTTGTGCTCTTCCTAGGGGCTGGGTCCCACCCTTGTGTGGCTCGGTGGTCCCTACCTTGTGCTTTGGATTCAGTTGTGGTGGCTCCTTTGCTCCCTGTCCTTGCCGCCGCTCGCTCCCGCCCTCGGGGGCTGTGGCCCGGGTACCATGGTTCTGGGGCTTCCCCTATTGGTGGGCCCATGCCGGCGCCCTGTGTGCTTCCCTCAGGTTTGGGGCGACTCCCTGTGACCCCGTGGGGGGGGGGTGTTGTCGGGGGTGCGTTCTGGCGCCGTTGGGCCACTCTCCTGTTGGTTTGCTGTGCTGCCCGGTGGCTACGGGGGCTGCCTTTCCTGGCCCCCGTGCCCTTCCACTGCCCCTTTTCTCCTGGCTGCCCTGGGGCCCTGCATCCTGGACCCACTTCCGTCGTCGCTCGCGGCCGGCCGCGTGGCTTCTGATGTGCCGGAGTGGTCCATGTCATATGGTATGGTTCTGTACTCTTGTCTTGGCCCAACACACCAGCCACAGTAGTGATCGGATATTTAGCTGTGATCTGGGTCTCTGTGTGTGGATGGTTGCGTGTTTGTGGCCGTCACCACAATTCGGTTTTTGGGTGCTCTTAAGAGGATTAACACTACGGTGTTCTGGATTAGGGTATGGATGCTCACTAATTAGACATCAGACTGTTGCTGTCACTGTCTGTTCATGTGTGGATGTTTGTCATGGTATGTTGTATGGTTGGGGCCCCGTCTCCTCGGTGTCTCACATCACAGTTATTGTCTTCACTACTTGTCTCTCGTTCTTGTCTGTCTTCGTGTTGTTTTGGTGGTCGGCCCTTCCTGATAGAAGCTGTCGGTTGGCTCTGAGGAGGATGTTGTAGGCTGATCGGGAAGGGCGGATGGGGGTCACACACATACCACATTTACTCATGTACTACATACCTTCTGTCTTGCAAGAATAAATTGGATATATGCGTATTAATGTTCATAAATGGTTCTGCCAGTGTGGCACTTACCATTACTATATATGCAATCAGGGAAAAAAAAAGAAGTAAATTTAAATTGACCGAGGGTGTGAATGTGTTTGTTTGTCTACATGTGGCACTGCGATAGACTGGTGTCTTGTCCAGGGTGTACCCCGCCTCTCGCCCTATGACTGCTAGGATAGACTCCAACCCCTTAGTTGGAGTAAGCAGATATAAGAAAATGAATGAATGATGCAGTAAAGCCTGCAATAAACTATATTAATATCCTGCAGCCTTGACAATGTAAAGCCACCCTGACTCTTGCACAAATTTGATCCCAAATTCATGCAAGAGTCAGGGTGGCTTCAGCATAATGAATGGCGGGCACATGTTGAAACGCATTTCTTCGTCTCCTTCTTTAATCTAAATACCAATATGGCGTTCACACGTCATCCCAGCTTCAGCCATCCATCATTTGTTGGTTGTGACTTGAAATCAAAGCCCATGTGAGCTGTTCAGACATAAACTATGTGTTTGATCAGGCAGAACAAACTTGTGTTTGTGCTGAGTTGGTACACGCATTTCAAATTCTGATTCCCTTTGAAATGCTGCCAAACCATATGATCTCTCCTCTACATTTTATAGCCGCCTCCAGTTTAGGACGACAGATGCTTTGTGCCATGCGTAATAAATTATTACACTCAGCCCAACCCCAAAGGTTTGATTTTGGTTACTCTCTTGTGAGCAATGAAACCATTGCGGTGTTCTAACCATGTTTCTGGCAATCAGTTTAAAACAAGGTTTAATCACTTCATGTTGTAACTGAGGTGTTTTTTGAATGCAGTTTGGTGGATCTGCAATGCAAGGGGACTTCAGGCTTTGTGTTGTTTGTAGCTTCAGTCCCACAATGCAAAGAGTGCGAAGGAGCTCTGCAGGAGAGGTGCGGATGGCAGGTTTCTGAGGAAGCTTGTGTCAGGTTAGAAAGCAGCAGTCTGAGTAGGAACCGGAAACAGGGAATTTATCTTCAAAATAAAAAGGTTGAGTCGAGCTGTTTCTGAGTCATCAATTGAGGCAACGAGCAGGATTTTTAGTCAACATCAACAGTCCGTGTAGATCAGAGGTCTCAAACTCATTTCAGAAAGGGCCGAGAGGGTGCAGACTTTCTTTGCACCTACCCACCCACTGCACCAGGTGATTTCAGCAGATGGAATCAGTTAATCAGTGAAATCACCTGGTGAAGTGAAGTCTGCACCCTCTCTGCCCTTTCTGGAATGAGTTTGAGACCTCTGGTGTAGATTGGTTACAAAACGTGCTGGATTATGAGACACGATATCAAGATTTAGAGGAAAGAAAACTTTTTTTTTCTCATCAAAAATTCTGAGATTATTTCAAAATCTTCAATCCAAAGTGAGAAGAAACAGTAAGTAGAAAATTTCACGCCATAAACCTCATTAATTATAGATACAAAAATTATTATTTTTATTTTCTACTCAGGAAAATTTGACAAAGTCAAGATTTTTGACTTTTGTTCAAAATTATGAAATAAGTCAGCATCTGGACTCGGTAAAATGTAATTACAAGATAGTCAAAAGGAAGGAAGGTGGAATCAAAGAGTAAAAACATCTGCCAGGATTCTCACCTTTATCTCAATACGATCTATTTAACACCAAAAAGAGCAGCCAGATAATTTGAATAATTGAAAACTTATGTTGCAATATTAAAGAAAATAAAGAGCAAAAAACAAACAAACAAACAAAAACAAAACGGCAACAACAACAAAGTAAACCAGAGTGGTCACCACCCAGATCCAGCTACAATAAATAAATAAATAACTGCGACTTAACCTACTTTTTGTGTTTTTGCATTGACAAACAGACTGGGGTGATCAGACTAAACAGGCAACAGTGAAACTTGAAAGTTTGTTTTTTACAAACCAATTTATGAGCTACTAACTAACAATATTTATTGCAAAAACTGAGATTCAAACAGTGGCAACTTTAATGACAACCACACCTATAGTCCCTCTGGCTTCTTGTATTCACTTGGGGTCACCCCAGCAGATCTCTCAGTGGATCTGCATGTTGATGTGGTACAGGTTTTACGTCGGATGCTGTTCCTGATGCAAATCCGTATTACACAGAGAATGAGTCAGTGGGTTTGAACAACTTTCCACACTGGAAGCAAGTGCACTCAACTGCTTGGCCACCACCCCTGCCAATGGCCACCAGACATATATGCTTTGGAAATACGTAAACTGGCAAAGAAGCTTATTTCAAGGTACATGTAAGTACAACCACACCTGCTCCTAATTTCCATCATACATGAGCGATGATAAAACCATCAGCCTGCTCAGTTTTGAATAAGCCCAAAGTGAAGGCATATAAATAAAAGATCTGTAATGGCATACGGGAAAATGGCATCAAAAAAATGATTAATTTAACCTTTGTTCTACGAACAGTCACTTTAGTTTACATATTCCATAATAACCTTGACTTTGATGAAGGAAAATCAAGGTTGTAAATGCCAACCACTGTGCACGCATGTTGTGTTTTGATTTAAGTCAGTACACGTGCACTCAAAAATACAAAATGGCTTAACTTCTGTAGGAAGCCCAGACATGGCCAGCAGGTGGCAGTGCTCAGCAGGTGACAGATAGGTCTGTGGTATTTTACATTAATTTAACAAAAGTTAAAGTTACCTTTTAGGTTGATCTGGTGTGTGAAAATGAACACTTTATCCACATTAAATGTGCTTTTAATTTAGTGAGCCACTAGACTGATTGTTTTTGAGTTATGTTAACAACCTCGAAGGGATGGAATAACTTAATCCCTCCGCGCATAACAGCTGCAAAACTGTAGATGAGTGAGTGAGTGAGTCCATCCCAGCCAGCTTGCATAGGCAGTAACTCAAAAACAATAAATGCTACCAATCTCCATCTTAAACGGACATATAACAAGGACACTGTGATTAGAATTGTGATCTTTGATGCATTAAATTGATTGAAAACTACCCGTCTCCCATAACACGGATAGTCGCACTACCTGGATTTGGTCGGTGTTTGGTAGCCAAATGAGAGCGAGGGCCAGGCTCAGAGTTCAAGCGTGGCCAGTCAGAATGTGCACGAGGTTTATTGTGGTTGGGGTATGATACAGCGTATGACCCGTAGATGTCAGTAGTCTGAGTCATTAAGAGGTGCTTTGAGTAATTCAGCTTTTGAGGAAGCACTTGGCTGGAAAGCCCTGACACACGATCTTACTATCAAGGTCAACTTTACTATCCCAAGGGAAATTTGTCTTGCAATCCTGAGGTTAAAATGGTAAAAACACATACAATGATACAACACGCAACAACATAAAATACAAATACAGGAACACAGGAAACGGTCAGTTAAAATTACGTAGTCTTCAGTGAGACCCCTCAACATCTGGTGATGCGTCTGCAGGTACTATCCAGATTTATTAAAAAGAATAATAGACAAAGGAACGACAGAATTTCTAAATCTGTTACTCTTATTCCTGACAGCCAGATACCGTTTCCCTGATGGCAAGAGCTCATAAGGTTGCTCAAAAGCATGTGAGAAGGCTCCTTAAGAATGTTTTTAGCTTGCACCAGGCCCGAGGTTTTGAAAATGGTTTGTGAAGAGGGATACTCTCTCTTACCAATAATTTTCATAGCGTATCAAACTAGTTTCTCAATTTTGGATTTGCTCTGGACAGTAAGAGAGCCAAACCAGGATACCGTGCCATATCTTATTAGGCTTTCCAGCACAGCATTATAAAAAGAAGCCACTATTGTTGAGCTCACACCAAACAGTCTGAGTCTTCTTAAAAAAAATTTAGCCTCTGGGACAGTTTGCGGCACAAGAGATCCACATGCACGTTCCACTTGAGAAAAAAGTCCACAAACTATCACTACTGAAAATTACTCATGGCAAAGTTGAAACACTGTTCCAAAATACCCACGTTTCAGACATTGTTCCGGAGTCTCCATGACAACGATAAAATCATGTGCTGTGCTGCCACCTGCTGGATAGTTTAGGAATGCACATCCATATCAAATCACGAATATCGTATTTAAAAACTACGATTAATGTGGGTTCTGTGTGTACTTGTGGCTATTTGTTCAAAACAGTCTGTGAATCTGAATTATTCATGTATTGGATCTGGACTATATCAGTACTGTACCAGTGTGCAATACTCACAGAAGTGAGCAAAGTCATATTGTTAAAATTTCCAAACTTTTTATGTATTCCACCAAAATTAATACTGATCCTAATCCTAACGCTAAACCATTTAAGATTAAATAATTGTTGCTAAGAAACTGAGACAGATTTAGAGCCTTTGTCCCACACCAGAAGTGCACAGCTCATGAAATGTTTGTCAGATTCAAGGGTGCAATTTAGAACTAGAAATTGGGGGGACAAAGTGCGAGGCCCGCAGGGCCGAAGCCCATAGGCCAGGCATCTGGGGGCCGCTTTAGCCCCCCAGAAGCCAACGGTTTCTAGATAAGATCAGATGCATTCTGAGCATCCAGAACAGTAATTTTAATGTTTTGAGAAGACCATAAAGTGGACACCATTTGACTTATACAATTTGAAACTGTGGATATAAGTACTTTATTCTGAGAATAGCCAGCATTGATTTTATTAACATCCTGGTGTAAATAAGGTATCATCACCACATGTGTAAAACTCAAAAAGAATGATAGGTTGAGTTTTCATAAAAAAAAAACTGCAATGTTGTAAAATGTATTCATAAATATGAAAGAACGGGCTCTTAATAATTATTAACTATCGCATACTGTGTTTTTTTCCCTCAAGATTTGTTTTTGCATAAGTTTGAAAAAACAACAGATCATAAGTTTAGTATAAATTATTTATCATGAATTTAATTTTTGAAGTGGCACTAATGACAACACTCATACTGAACATAATTTTGCTTGCATAGACTGATTTTGGAGATCAAGCAATAATTGCAGATGGGCTTTCTGAGGTCCCAGATAGCTTTTCTGATTTCCTTTTCTAACTTTCAGAATTTAGTAAATTAGCATATGGTCCATTGATACTTATGTGTAGACACTAGTCCCTAGAGGCAACTATTTTTGGTTTCAAATCTTGGCAAATGCAGTCCCAGAAAATTCTGAATGTGACAAACAAGAAACAGGTGTTGTAAACAAGTCAATGCTGCTAAAAATACAAACTTGCAGAAACAAAGATACTATTTGACATGGTTTTGCACATAAGACTGACATGGTTTGCACATAAGACTGGCATAGCATGTTTCAAGTACACACATATATGTCAGAAGGTGGGGGGTGACATACCATATTTTGTCCCCCCTGGTTGAAAAGGTGGGGGGGACATGTCCCCCCTATCCCCCACCAAATTGCACCCATGGTCAGATTCAGTAATAAACAGATTTTACCAAGAACATATTCATTCACATTTTAAAACCCTGAAGCTTAATTATTTTGTCAAACTATAATAGCGCAAAAAAAATAAAATAAAATAAAATAAAAATACGTTTCTAAACATAGTCGCAGTACAGCTTTGGGACTTTTACTTTGAAATCCGACACTGGAAGTGCTGTGTGTGAGCGCGTGTTTTGACTCTCCTCGTGAGGATGCGCATATTCTCAGTTTGGGGGGGGGGAGTTCGGAGCGGCTCAGACTCGCGTTGCTTAAGCTGTTTTTCCGCTCCGGTTTATTCAAAATAGTCTGAGATTTATCAAAGCGCTGCTGTTTTTGGCGGAAACAAAAACCTCACCGATGTTTGGGTTATTTATTTTTGTCTCTCCGTGTGTTTTGTTGGAGTAAGTTGAAGAACTTTGGGACACAGTTTTTGGGAGGTGAGGGGAGAACCTGGGATAAAGGAACGACCACAAACTGCCGCACACTGGCTGCGCTCACGTAGGCGGCTCGGAGTTTGGTTGGTACTGGAAAAGAAGCAGCACGACGCCAACTAAAACCAGCTCCCAGCCTCACGTCTTACAAATGGAGCCAAGTCTGTTTGTGTTTTGAGTTTGTTTTTTACGGAGGCGTGTGGTCGCACATTGCGCTCAGGTCTGCGAGAGGAAAAAAAAAAGAAGCGCAAACTGCTTCGCTGAATAGTTCAGAGCGGGGCGACTGTCGTAACGGAGACAAGATTTCAGTGAGGATTTGGAGAAAAGTTTTCTGGTTCGAGTCTGGGCTGTGAATTTGGCTGTTTGGCAGCTCTTCGCCTCTTTAAGGTGAGTCGCTCATCTCGATTTTGGCTTCACTTTTTCACAAGCTAACAGTTAGCACGAACTTTCTCCACAGGTTTTCTGCTCATTACAAAGTGAGCAGAAATAAACAATTTGACAACTGTTAGGGGAATTTTGGATTAAAAACTACCTCCTAGTGAAATAAATGTGGATGTCCTACCTGGTGAATAATTTCACACTGAAGTTTGAAGAGTGTGTTTCTTTACTTACCTTTTCGAGCCTTTGTATTCACCCAATTGACCTGACTTCAGAGATTCTTTTTCGTCTTATACACGAGAAGCTGTATATAAAACATCAGTCCTCTGCTTTTAAAACTGTGGTTTCCAAAGGTGATCACAGACCTTTGAGGAAAATCAAGCATCAGGCATTCTGTCCATCCAAGAGTCCACATCCACAGTCCTCGTTTCAGATATTTACCCTTTAAAAACCAAACTATACACCTGTAGCTCAAGCGTTTTGTAGGTATTGCATTTTTAAAATTGTTACTCAAAAACAGCAACAACAGAAGATGGAGCAATGCCAGAAATGCCGAAAACCAACCAACCCTTTGTCATCCTATTTGAGAAACCTGATTGCAAAGCACGCCTAAAGTTTTGCACCTTTCCTGTTGAGCAAAATAAAAGGGGGCATGCATTTGCAGAAATGTCAAGGAATAACCTTTTAATAATCACCTACAATATGTTTGCCTCGTAAAAGACCTCTGGTTTAAGGCCACTCTTACTCCATTCTCTATGTACATGTGGAGTTGCATCAGAAAGGGCATCCGGTGTAAAATTTGTGCCAAGCCAACATGTGGATCCTTACCGGATCTGCTGTGGTGACCCCGAGCAAAAAAAAAAACAGGAGCAGCCAAGAGAAAGACAGTGAGCTTGAAAGCAGAAGGCATTAAACTTCCACATCCAGATGTATCATATACCAGCTATTGCTCCAGCATGTCCAGTTATGCGTGTACCACATAAGAGCTGTTACTCCTCTATAACTATAACCAAAACCACCAACCATTAACTATAATTATACTTACCAGAATGACTTACAAGTCAAGAAAACAAAAATCAGGATCCCCTACAGGAGGCTGGGTCTACTGCATAGACGACTCTAAACTAGAAAGTGGCTCTTTTTAAAACAGTTAACGCTTGGTTTGGTGGAAGTGTTTTTATTTATTTAAGTTGCGATGTCAAGTTCAGGAAAATGTTAGAATTTGTAAAATCCAGTCCTGACCCATCTCATGTTGTCCACCCTGATTTTTTTATTTAGCAAACACTTCCTGTCACATTTTATTAAAGCCTGTGGTAAACGCTCACAAAATGCCTCTGATTGTTATGAAACAGTTTGTTGATTAGTCAGTTAGTTGACAGATGAGAGAAAATATTTGCCACCTGTTTTTGGTTAATCAACAAGCTGTTGTCTGTAAATCAGATGTTTTTAGGTTTGGTGACTTAGTTGAACGGAACAGGTTGTTTGAAGACATCACCATGTAAAGGTAGAGCTGAAACTATTAATTGATAAATTGATTTCGGTGTGGGAGTGTGTGCTCGTGTCATCACTTCCACCACAATAAGGAGCCAACAAGCCAGACAGACGGACAATATAGTGATTTAAAAATGATTTAATTCAAGGTGTATGACCTTTCAAATTTCACAAAACTAAAACTGTTTACATATCTAAAACTATCCTATCTCACTGAGCATTAGGCATCTTAAAAATTTAAGCACCTTTTTTTATTTTAGGAAGGTCTTTCTATCCTATGAAGCTGTTTTTTGTTTTTTAACGCTGCTGCTGTTTTTTTTTCTTTCTTTTTTTTTTTCCGTATAGCTGTTTAGAAAGTGCCACTACATTTTTATTGCAGAAATGCAATGACAATAAACTTCTATTCTAAAATCTTGTTTCTAGCAAAATCTAAGCATTATACTGTAGGCTTTTTTTGTAAAGTGTTGCAAAATTACAGTGAATTTTAATGAGAAAATATTTATCTGGAGGGAATTCATAACTAATTTTTATTTTCCTTTTAACGACGTGCAGGAGGAAGTGTGTGTGTGCGCGAGTGCATGCATGCATGAGGTTTAGAGATTACCTGCATGATGCGAGTTTCCTGGGTGTGCGCGCTGACATAAGATTTCTTACAAATTACTTCAGAGGTGTTATCTGGTTTCAAAAGAAGTGTTTATTTCTTGTTTTTATAAAATATATGATAAACACATTTAAAATACAGAAATAAGCTGGTTTGGCGTGTTTTTCCCAATCTTGGTTTTTGTTCAAGTGTACAGCCACCTGATATTACACTGCCTTTCTCTACTCTGATTGGCTGTCACCATGTGCTTCCCAGGATCCCTCACACAAGTTGAGGGAAGCTCCTACTTGATATGACATCTCTATGGTTGCTACAGAATGTAGTTCATGGCTTGAATTTGTCCCCTTCAGGGGAATTAATCATTATTATTATTATTATTATTATTATTTTTGAAGACAGCACAAATTTTGATCATATAAGTAATGTCGTATTATGAAACCCTTATTTAAAGGGTAATAAATAAAATTATAGTCATGCCAAAGAAAATTATTTTTGTGGCTTAAATCTTAACTCAGTGGTGGTACACCTTTTAATTTATCAAACAAAAAGTCATTCTGTTTCTAGCTTCTCAGATATGATTTTATTTTTTTTATTCTCCTTGACCTACTAGTGCTGTAAATGTTCTGTCTCTTAAAGTTTGGATAGTTGATTTGACCACATACATAATTTGAAATAGGGCTGCCACAACTAGTCGACTAGTCACGACTACGTCGACTATTGGAACTGTCGACAACTAATTTATTAGTCGACGAGTCGTTTATTTTATTTCTTTGTTTTTCTCTCAATTCATAGTTTTAGGCAGCGAGCCGTCCTGCCGTCATTTGGATGTTCAAATTTTGGGAAAGACGGCCGATTAATACAGTGGCCGCCTTGTTCAAAGCCGTCTAAAATGCGCAGTTTACCGACGGAGGTGTGTGTGTGTGTGTGTGTGTGTGTGTGTGTGTGTGTGAGCATGCGTGTGTGCGGAGCAGAGAGAGAGGATTTTAACCCGAGAGAACATGTAAAAAAAAAAAAAACACACACACACACAAGAAAACCAAAGTGTGGAGCTGCCTTTACTTCTTTCCACTTTCTCTACCCACGCGGTTCTGATGGCACAGTCCTGTTCACACCATGTGCGCGTCGTATACTAAATTTATGAGATCATGAGATGAAATAAACGGTCAAATATCCTTAAAAAATGAGAATATATAAATGAACTGAGGAAAAATTACGCATGCACTGGTTAAAAATAAAACCCTGATGTGGAGAAGCTGATGTCAGAGGCACAGATCACAAAATGCAGGTGAGAACTCTGAACTTTAACAGCTGTTATTTTCCAAAGGTATATATTTATTCAATCTTAAGCTTAATGTAGTGTTCAAGCACAAAACGTGACTGATGAGGAGAAAGAAAAATGACTTTTAAAAATGACTTCATCACACTAAAATGAACTGGAGTCAAAATAAAAATACAAGCTGCTGATTTTTATTTTTCAGTTATTATAAGCTGCAGCTATATGTTTTATTAATTTCAAAGTGAGTTACCTCTTATCTTATTCTGATTTATTTATACAAAAAATAGGGGGAGCCAAATCAGCCTGCATTGTTCTGTTTATATCAAAGTTTTCCTGCACGTCTGTATATTTTTTTTCCTTCTTTATAAGAGTTTGGTGTTTGCATTTGCTCCACAAAGTTTTAAAACACAATAAAATGTTCACACTTTTCTTTATAGCAGTTCTGTAATTTCAGAAATGCAACAGAAACAACCACAAATCAGAAAAAGTTGGGACTATATGTAAAATGAAGATGAAAATAAAAATGTTGCACTATTCCCAGTTTCTCCACTCACAGAAGCCAAATGTTCTTCCAGAGTTGTCTTGGTGGCTTCCTTCACTTGTCTCCTTCCAGCATGGACATTTAGTTTTTGAGAACTGCCTACCTGACACAGATTTACTATAAAGTACCACACTGTTTCTATTTATGAATGATTGATGTAAATAAACTCTAAGAAATAGTCCCTGATTTGGAAATGTTCATGTTTTCATCCCCTGACGTTTCTCGGAAAATGCTGCAGGCCTTTATTTAGGAAATTACGTATGATACGACTAGTCGACTAATCGCAGAAATAATCGTTGACTAGTCGACTATCAAAATAGTTGTTTGTGGCAGCCCTAATTTGAAAACACTTTTAATTTCTGTGATACTTCTGCTGGTCGTGTCTGTATTTTCTGACATTTTATGAAGACATTTTATGAGTCTAGGTTGATAATCAAAGTAGATATGCACAATTGTGTTTTTGTTTTTTTTGTTTTTTTTAGTTTGGTCAGACAAAACAAAATGAGTTTACATTTTGTCCTGGGAAATCTTGATGTATATTTTTCTGATATTATCCAGACAGGACTGTCAATTGGAAACAACCAAAAAAATATATAAAACAGTTAATGAATAGTCAAAGGTTGATTGTGATGTCACGTCGTTAAATTCTCAAAGGAGGAAGTGCGGTGTTAGATTTGGGCAGCCTGATGTTATGTGAAGCTGTAATTGTTCTAAAATGAGAGGGAGAAGATGGCTGGTTCAGCAGCATGTCTACAGGGAAAAGTTTCCTCCTCTGCCAAAAAATGGGAAGAGGGGAATATTCCCACCCCTTTTAATTTTACCAGCCTGCACTCCTGAATTATTGTGATCTTTACGGTGTAAATCCGTGAAGAAATGTGACGTGGAATTCAATAGTTCCTTGTGTGCTTTGAGTTGATCGATGATATGTGTTAGTAGTTTGTTTTCCCCTCCTGCAGCATACTGAATACTCTGAAAGGCACTTTGGATTTAAGTGTTAATTGGCTTCCTGTCAGCTGCGTTGATATTGATTGTCTTTACGTAGGAGTGTAATCTCTGCTCACCTGATCTCCCTCTTTGACATGATGTTGATGAACCGGTGATTCAAACTGTGTGGCTGCGAAGAGAAGCCAGAGCTGTGTTGTTTTGGTGAAAACAGTAGCCCCGAGGTAATATCTGTCTAATGCACCAGTGTCTACTGAGCTGCAGCCTTGCGGAGGAGAAAGGTTTTGCACCAGCAGATTGGTGTGTTGCTCCCTGGGAAGGGACTGCAGAATTTGAGAGCTGAGGAATTTTATGCATGGATGGCAGTGAACAGTAATTATGGGGCAGGCCATGTTGAGGCTTGACTATATAATGTTTGTCTTTGTACAATGAGAGAAGAAAATGGGTCACTCTTAGTTTGAGTGAAATGTTGCCATCACTTTAGATAGTACAAAATACAAGTGATTTTGCTAACATTTGGTGGATACTAGCTTTGAACTGCATGAAATAATCTTCACTCTTTCACGTTGTAATAGTTAGGATATTTTTTACCTTTTTAAGGGAACTCTGGGATTTGTTGACTTAGGGTATATTTTTAGATTTTTTTTTTTGGTGGTGGTGGTGGTGGTGGTGGTGGGGGGGGGGGGGGGGGGGTGTGTGTCATATTTTCGAGAGATTGAATGCAATATAGAATCAAGTCCAATACTGACGTTGCTCCATGATGCAAGTCACCCTCTGCACACAGTCATCAGCAACCAGAGGAGCCTCTTCAGCCACAGACGGCTCCTTCCCAAGTGCAGGACCAACAGACTGAAAAACTCCATTGTCCCTCAGGCCATCAGACTGTACAACTCCTCACTCAGGGGGAGGAGGAGTAACAGGAAGACTGAGGATGGGAAGGAGAGGAACAGTAGTAGGCAGTAAACAAGTAGCGAGCAGTATTCCTTGTATTTAATATTTATATTTGCAAATTGTTTTTCACCTTCACTTTCAATACTCTGTGTGCTTCTTACCCTGTGTGCTGCTATACAATGCTGCTGGAACCTCAATTTCCCTTAATAAAGTTCTATCTAATCTCATTTAATGGATACGAGGTCTATTAGACAATAAACCGACCCTTTTATTTTTTTAACTATATGGATTTGAATGACGTGCGATTCCACCAGTCATGCTTGAACCCTCGTGCGCATGCGTGAGTTTTTTCACACGTGTCGGTGACGTCATTTCCCTGTAGGCAGGCCTTGAGTGAGATGTGGTCCCGCCCTCTCGGCTGAATTCCTTTGTTTCACACGCTGCTCCAGACGGCGCGCGTTGCTTTATCAAAAATTTTTTCTGGACCTGTGAGCAATATCCGAGTGGATACTATTCGAGAAATTAAGCTGGTTTTCGGTGAAAAATTTAATGGCTGATGAGAGATTATGGGGTGTTTCTGTCGGTGTAAAGACTTCCCACACAGCGGGACGTCCTGCAGCGCTTCCAGGCACCGTCGTCGGCCTGTTTCGACCTGAAAACTTCCTAATTTAAGGCTTAATTCACCCAAGACGTCGTGAGAGAACAGAGAAGATTCAGAAGAGGCCGGCATGAGGACTTTATGCGGACATTCCACTGTTTAAGGACATTTTGTAATGAAAGACGTGCTCGCAAATTCGCCGAGTCGTTTCCGTGACGACTCGGCAAATCTGTGTGCGCCGCTACAGGAAAAACACCTCCGTGTTGAAAACCATTTGTAAAATTCAGGCGGCTTTTGATGGCTTTCAACAAGTGAGTAACTGAGAAATTGCTTAACAGCTTGGACATGTTCCAGCTTGCCCGTTAAGGTTTCCAACGGAGGTGTTTTTCCTGTCGCGACCCCCCGCGGTGGGGTCCGGCCCGACATGCGACTCTGCCCGCACGTTCTTTCATTACAAAATGTCCGTTAACAATGGAATGTCCGAATAAACTCCTCATGCCGACTTCTTCTGAAAGTTCTCTGTTCTCTGATGACTTCCTGGATCAACAGAGCCTGAAATGTGGAAGTTTTCAACTTGAAACAGCGAGACGCTGCCACCTCGAAGCGCAGATCACCGTCAGGCGCCGTGGGCCGTCCTTACGGCGACACTACCAGACCAAAATCTCTCATCAGCCGTTAAAATTTTTACCGAAAACCAGCTGAATTTATTGAATGGTGTCCACTCAGTTGTGCCTTACAGTTTTGAAAAATTTTTGATCAAACAAAGCAGCAGTCTCTGAGCCATTCCTAAACAATGAAAAAATCGACGAGAGGGTGGGCCACTCCTCACTCAAACACTGCCCACAGGCGAATGATGTAACCGACAGGCGTGAAAAAACTCTCACATGCCCACGAGGGTTCAAGCATGTCTGATGTAATCACGTGATTCAAATCCATACGGTTTTTGAAAAAATTAATAAGGTCGGATACTTTTCTAATAGACCTCGTATGAGGGATGAGCCTGATTCACTAACTGAGCAAGGCCCTTGCCACTTCATCAAATGAATACATGATTTGGTGAGTCTACTTTGCATCTGAATTGCCATTGTGGGGAATATAAAAAAATAACCTTCAAAATTCTAGTAGTACTCCTGCCAAAACATCCATGTGTCTGTATGTGATTGGCTGTGCACCTGAATGAGCTAATCAGCTTCTGGTAGAGTAGGGAGACAATGGAATAGGTTGGGTGGAACTCATGTACCAGGTTGAGAACACTTAATATCACTAATGGTAAATAGAATAAAAATAAATTCTAAGATTTGCTTTAATAGATTCAACTGAAGTGGACTTTATAATATCAGTAGGCAAACTGTCTCATAGTGAAGGAGCATGGTAAGAAAACGCTCTAAAACCTGCTGACGTCTTAACGCTGCAAACTTGGAGCAAGTGTGTTTGCAAGGTGCAAGTAGGTGCATAAGTTGGAAAACGGCTCTTGTATCGGCAGTTGTGCACTGGATTCGGATTAGAACTGAAAAAATGTAGATTGGGCCATCGTTAATCTTTTTCACTTGGGACAAAAATGATGTACCATAATTAGTGGTAACCTTGGCGGACCAGACCCAGGCGGCAGGGGCTATCCCCCAGTCACAGGTGGTCAATGTGGCCCGGGAAAGGGAAGTCTGGGGTCCTCTGTAGCTGTTGCATCCACGACCTGATCCCAGATAAGCGGTTCAAGATGAGTGAGTGAAAATAGACATATTTGTTATCAATAAAATCTCAGAAAATCTTTTTTTTTTGTGTGTGTGTGTCAATATGGCACACCACAAATTCACATAAGGGCTAACTGGGTTTTATGGTGTCCAAGTGAGCTCACTGCTGGATCAGCTTACTTATGTTATTATGAACATTTGTGAATTCATGAGCAGTCCAAGTATTGAAAATCTAAAAATGTGGTTCTTCTCCCCAACATCAAAGTTTTGTCTTTTAATAAGTTAAAAAATGTCCCATCATAAAATCCCAAAACACAACTTAGTCTTCAGTTTTTTTTTTTTTTTTTTTTTTTTTTTTTTTGCGATGTACAATATCTTACTGACTTTTTTTTTTTTTTTTGACTACCAAAACACAACTTGCAGAATTAATTTACTTTGATGGTGGTGGGGGGGGGGCTGGAACCACCTAAAAGCTTTTAAATTATTTTCAGATTTTGAATAATATTTTCCATTGATTAACATGTCAGGAAAGCTTCTGAAAATGATTGATTCATCCTCTTTTCAACTCTAAACAAATTTTTTAAAAATGATCAGAGTATGAATAACCTTAATTTGGAAAAAAATTGCCATATACACATAAAGTACATATGTCCACAGTTTAATGTATTTGGACTAATTTTTATTTTGCTCATAAATCTGTATTGAGCTGGTATTCAGTGGGTGTAATGTCTCATACATGCTAAGGAGCCTCCAAAAGCTGAAGGTGATTGTTCAGTCGATGTGGTATTGTTGGTCTAATAGCTCTTGCTCTTACTAGGGTATGACGGTGTTTTGTGTCACACTGAAAAGACACCATTTCCTTCTCGTTCTATTACTAAGGGCTCTCATCGTGATGAGCTTTTGGGAGTGTGGTCACCTGCAGGATCTGTGTTCCTACTGTCTGGCAGCTGGAAGCAAAATTGTTGGTGTTTTCCCAGAGATTGACTCACTGCTTACAGAGCCGTGATGACCACGCTTTCTTATCCCCCTCGGACTCCTCTGACCCAGCTCAGCTACTGTAACACGAGATCATTCTTGAAAAGCGAAATGAAATTTGGTTTTGAGAAGACTGTAGTGAATTCATCAGTGATGACCAAGTATGAGTAGTTCTTAAAGAAAACCACAGCTCCTTCTGAAAATGACCGTGAAAGCAGGAGACTTTTTACTGCTTCAGATGTGGTGTGTTTGTAGCAGAAAGAACTTTGATGTTTCTGATTCATGTGACTCCTCATTTTTAGCGTCATCATTAATAAGCATACAGTGCCCTCCCAAAATTTTAATTTGTTTATACCATTTCAAATACAAAAGTAAATCAGGCTTCTCAATATAAACATTTCTAAAATTACCTTCCTTAAACTGAAAGCAAATCACTACAGCTTACATAAATTAATTAAAAATATAAAAGCCAAGGCGATGGGTTGCATAAGTAATAGATTCCAAGTCGGGAATGGATACATGAATGTTTCCAAGTGACTGAATATGTCTTGGACTTTATTTAGATCAATTAAGAAATACAGACAGTATGGCAGTCTGTGATAAATCTGTGTGGTGTAGACAGTTTTGAAAAAACTGAGTGACTGTGTAGGAAGGAGAAGAGTGAGGAAAGACTCCCAGAGAACCCAGAAGAAATTACAGGCTTCTGTGGCATGATTGGAGAAATTGTGCATAGTGCATGTTTTGCATTTTGTATAGTCAGTTATGCACAGGGCTGTGAAAATTCTGTGGATTTTGTCATGGTCGTGATAGTCACAGAGTTAGGAAAATGGCTATTGCAAAGCATTCTCTTTTTAGGACATCGTACAAGTTTTATAAATCTGTGGAATTCCATGGAGTAAAATGTGAATCTCAAAGTGCGGTTGTCATAAAGTGGGACTGGCTGGTTGTTGCAGCGAGGCTCTTGTTCTGTGTCTGCTGCATGCGCTGCTTCTGTTGTGTCTAATTAGATGCTGTTCTTAAGCTAAAACTAGAGTGTGGGCATCACAAACTTTTACAGCCATCAACTTTTTAAAAGGAGAATTTTGTGGTATGTCTGTGTCACAGAGTGACGTGGTACAGAGGGAGGACGGCAAGAAAGACAGTCTCAAAAAGTTGGATAAGGAATCAAGCATCTGTGGAATTGGCGCCGTTTTGAATTTAAAGTCATCTTCATAACACATCTGAAAGATAAAAGAGCCAGGAAAAGCGTCTTATAATCATAATTTAATTGTTCAAACAAAATTTTACACATCAATTGGAAAACTTTTCTCATCAATTGGAACCTGTTCAGGAGGTCAGAGTATTAAGTTTCAAAACTTTGCAAAATTAGGACCACCCTAACATAGGGTTGTGTATCGAGAACCGGTTCTTTTCGAGTATCGTTAAAAAAAGATTCGATCCACCAATATCAATAGCCTTTTTGCTTAACGATTCCCTTATTGGTCCTTCAGAGTGGCTGTTGTCTTTGAGGGTGTTTGTGGGGAAAATGATCATTCCTCTACGTTGATTACAGACCCTGCAGCGGGTCTGTAATCAACCGTTTTTGAAGCGTGAACCATTGAAGCAATGCTTCGATCCACTAGCTTGTTGGTTCTTTGATTCGCTGCTCTTCAGAAATGGCAAGTCCGCTTCTTAATCCCTCTCACAGCCATTAAAATATTGTGAGTCACTTTTGTGGGGATTAAAGTCATTAACTGGGACTCTTGTCTTGTTGCAGTCAAGAAATGAGAATCGTCCTCCGTTCTGTTGGCACAGCTCTAAATGCTGCGCCGCTTTCTGCTGAGAGATAGTCCAATCGGAATTAATAACTTCAAAACGAATTGCTGCTTTAAATAAAATGACACCTCTTACAAACGTTGTAATACAGACAAGAAACTACAATCGACTGAAACTTTTTTCCCCATTCTTTATAAATTACATCCCGACGCGCAGCACAGCCAGCTGCAAGAGCTCAGTTCACATGTATGGAAAGACATTCATGCCAATAATGTCTGAAAGGAAATACTTTTGACAGAAACTACAGATTTTGTTCATTTCTATTATGTCCAGAGATCAAGGATCCACCATGTACAGTTTATTATGTCCAGAGTTTAAGGATCCAGTAACCAATTTCATATTTATTTTAAGGATTCAAAGGAATTTTATTGTCATATGCACAGAAGAACATGTTCCCTGCACAATGAAATGTGTCTACTGCATTTAACCCATCCTAATTGCCAGTAGGAGCAGAAGTCGCCATTAGGCGCCCGTGGACTATTTTAAGACTCAATAAAATGTTGTTCAATTTCAATTCAATTAGCTTATAAAGCGATAAATGATCCACACAGTGTGTGGATGGGCCGACATCCATCCGCTGAAATGCACATAAAAACATGGTTACATTCTTTCAATTCATAAAATGAATTTCTTTCAAAAATCCAGAGAACACAAACAGCAGGTCTCGAAAAAAGAGCAGATGGTGCGCTCTCTCTCTCTCTCTCTCTCTCTCTCTCTCTCTCTCTCGTACTCTAAAAGCAACAAAACGCTACTCTACATTTGTGCCGGTGTGAAAGGGGCTTAACATACAAAAGAACAAACAAACCCACCATGCCGTAAGCCATCTGTAGGCATGAAGAGCTGTTAGGATGAAGTTAAGGATGAAAAGCTGGATAAATTTCTGACACGATTTTTCGCTGGAGGAAAGCAGATTGTAGTCTGTACACAAAGTTTGTGTTGGATTGTTGACGTGAAAGCACCAGTAACAAACACCAAAATGTAAGTCCTTTACTGTTGTTTATAAAGTAATAAAATATCAAATGTCAAGGATCTATTTTCGCAGTTTAATAAAACAAATAATGAATGTTTGAGTTCAATGGAAGGAATATTTCATCCGGTGAAAGATGGAATGTACCATTCAACGAGGTTAAGCCAAATTGAATGGTACCAATGTACCAGTACCTCAAGTAATATTTACTGTCTCATTGGTTTTTGATATTTATCTTCTTTCTCCTTCTGCATGACACCCCTCCTATAGCGGAACATCCCTGTGCTGTGGAAGTTTTTTGTTCAAGCCAGGGGTCAAAATACATTTTTTTAACCTACTTGCACCGGTGCTAGTAACAAAAAAAAAATTACTTGAACAACCAAAAGTCAGTCTTATACAACCCCTGGCAAAAATTATGGAATCACCGGCCTCGGAGGATGTTCATTCAGTTGTTTAATTTTGTGGAAAAAAAGCAGATCACAGACATGACACAAAACTAAAGTCATTTCAAATGGCAACTTTCTGGCTTTAAGAAACACTATAAGAAATCAAGAAAAAAAGATTGTGACAGTCAGTAACGGTTACTTTTTTAGACCAAGCAGAGGAAAAAAATATGGAATCACTCAATTCTGAGGAATAAATTATGGAATCACCCTGTAAATTTCCATCCCCAAACTAAAACCTGCATCAAATCAGATCTGCTCGTTGACATTGACCCTATGCCATGACATTGATCCTATGTGTCTTTTTGCAAGCAACGTTTTCACAGTTTTTGCTCTATGGCAAGATGCATTATCATCTTGAAAAATGATTTCATCATCCCCAAACATCCTTTCAATTGTCCAAAATATCAACGTAAACTTGTGCATTTATTGATGATGTAATGACAGCCATCTCCCCAGTGCCTTTACCTGACATGCAGCCCCATATCATCAATGACTGTGGAAATTTAGATGTTCTCTTCAGGCAATCATCTTTATAAATCTCATTGGAACGGCACCAAACAAAAGTTCCAGCATCATCACCTTGCCCGATGCAGATTTGAGATTCATCACTGAATATCACTTTCATCCACAGTCCACAATTGCTTTTCCTTAGCCCATTGTAACCTTGTTTATTCTGTTTAGGTGTTAATGATGGCTTTCGTTTAGCTTTTCTGTATGTAAATCCCATTTCCTTTAGGCGGTTTCTTACAGTTCGGTCACAGACGTTGACTCCAGTTTCCTCCCATTCGTTCCTCATTTGTTTTGTTGTACATTTTTCGATTTTTGAGACATATTGCTTTAAGTTTTCTGTCTTGACGCTTTGATGTCTTCCTTGGTCTACCAGTATGTTTGCCTTTAACAACCTTCCCATGTTTTTTGTATTTGGTCCTGAGTTTAGACACAGCTGACTGTGAACAACAGCAACATCTTTTGCAACATTGCATGATGATTTACTCTCTTTTAAGAGTTTGATCATCCTCTCCTTTGTTTCAACTGACATCTATCATGTTGGAGCCATGATTCATGTCAGTCCACTTGGTGCAACAGCTCTCCAAGGTGTGATCACTCCTGTGAGGCCAAAACCGGTGTAATGTGCTCGCACCTTCTAACACCAACCAAAAGTCGAGCAGCAACATTTTGCACCATCTGTAGGCGGGTAAGCAGTGTCTGATTCAGCCCAACATAAAGTGCATTGCAATAGTCCAGGAGATTAGTGATAAAAGCATGGATTAAAATCTCAAAATGATGCCGTGAAAGAAATCGCTTCACCTTGGCCAGTTGTCTGTTGACACAGAACTCCTTTCATAATTGTCTTATTTGAACAAGAGCTGAACCTGGACTGATTTCATTATAAACCTGCTCGTCAAAGAATAAAACTTGGATGGAGCATCATTTTTCACACTTTCCTGTTTCACTGTGAGGTTGTGCGCTAAAGATGATCATTTATGATTGTGAAGTTGCTGTTGCTTTAATGAGCATTCTGCGCTAAAGTCTGCTGTTAAAGGATCATCGTTTGTAAACGATAAACAGCTTGTACAGTTTATAAGGATTCCATGAAAACTAACTTTTGTTTTCATGGGAAAATGAGTGAAACCCTGCCTCCTCTCCTGTCTCTCACTCTTGTCCCATCCCTTTCCCCATTCCCTTCTGCTGTTGCCCCTACCCTCCCTTTTCCTTGATGCAACCACTGTCTCTGCTGTTTAGCATTTTCTCCTGTTGAGGAAACAGCTTTTTGGAAACACAGCATTTAATCTGTGTAATAAAAACAAGTTCATTTCTGAATGTAATTGGAGCTACAGACACAGGAGTAACTATATTATTTAAGTTAGGGCCCATTTTAAAAAGAAATCGGCTTGCATCAGTTTTTTTTTTTTTTTTTTTTTTTTTTTTTGCGAATTTCATTGACGGCACGTCCGCTAGGTGGTGAGTATGCTTTGCTTTGGCCAAAGCCGGCTGAGGTTTACTGAGCCAGGATTGATAAGGTCAAGAGGCTGAAGCCATGGTACGGGGTGACCGTTACCCTTGAGGGGGCCATGAGGGATATTTACAGCCGGTGTGCAGGTTGTTTTGCTGATGGCCACAAGTTTCAGGAAAGATGAACCTGGGCTGTGAATCTGTGAAGGTCGATAGTATATGAACACCAGGTTTAATTAGGGATGGGTATTGATAAGATTTTATTATTGATTCCACTTATTGATCTGATTCTTTATCAGTTCCCTTATCAATACCTCCTGTGAATTTTGTGTGTACTAAAAGTAGGTTTTAAAGGTTTTCTATGTCAACAGCATTTTGAGTCTTAAAGTAAAACTTGAAATTGGTCAATGGATCCTTGATCTGTGGACATAAATAAAATCTGTACATTTTCACTGAATCATTTATCTCTGGACATAAATAAAAATTTAATATTTACATGGTCACTGGATCCTTGATCTCTGGACATAAATAAAAATAAACAATCTATAATTTTTGTCAAAAGCATTTCCTTTCAGATATTAATGAGACAAATTTAACTCAGCCTCTGAGCTCTTGCAGCCGGCTGCGCTGCACATCGGGATGTAATTCATAAAGAACGGTCGTCGTCTCACTTTGGGAGAAAAAAAACCCCACTTGGTCAGTTTGTTGTTGGTTGTCTGTATTCCAACATTTGGAAAGAGGTGTCATTTGATTTAAAATGCCGATTCGCTTTGAAGTTATTAATTCCAACCAAAATCGTTCCAACTTTACTCAGCAGAGAGCTACGCAGCATTTGGAGCTGTGCAGTTAGTCCCACAAAATGGAATGGAACAGAGGATGATTCTCGTTTCTTGCCCGCAACAACACGAGTCCCACTTAATAACTTTAATCTGTACCAAGGTGACTCACGGTCACTCACACTCAAGCAGAGAAGCAGTAGTAAGTATTGCTGCTTTGTTGCTTCAAGTAGACCTGCTGCAGAAGTAGCAGGCCTGCAATCAATGTGGAGAAATGGTCATTTTCCCGATAAACACCCTCAAACAACGGCTGCTCCACTGTAATGTGAACTGAAGGACCAATAAGGGAATCGTTATGCAAAAAGGCTATTGATGTCAGTGGATCGAATCATTTCTTATTAATTCTTAACAGGAACCGGTTTTCGATGCCCATCCCTAATATAATATAATTCCAGGGTAAATTTAATAAAAGATCACATTTGAAACTCTCAAAATACCTGCTGTTGAAATAGGAATTACAACAATGGTTGAGGCCAGTTTTGTCAGGTTAGGCATTATGCCTTAATGTCCAGACATCACCTTCTTGATGTGGTCAGGGAGTTAGCAAATTTGAACAGAAATTGAGAGCTTTTACTTTGAAAATGAGCTACCAGTACCAGGAAAATTTCCTTGGTTAGCAAACAGCATGTAGTCACGGTCATGTTACTGTTGCTTAAGTAAAGTTGGAAAGACATTCAAAGATACGATCATCTGGAATCAGTAACTTCAAATCTCCCTGAATCTTGAATCTCCCTTTTAAGTCAAGTAACACCTGTTTCCATATGTTGTAATACAGACAACAAACTACAACTGACCAACCCCCAAAGTACAACCAGAGGCAGTTCATTGATGTGTCATGTGAATTTGGTTGCACTAAAGATATAAATAAAAAGTTGAGATTTTATTCAAATTTATTAGATTAAAAAAAAAATCCCAGAAATTATATATCTTTTTCCAGTCTAAGTGCTGTAGTACAACCAGAAGGAGCTTATTGACGTGTGATGTGAGTTTTGTGGCACTACAAACCATAAATGTGATATTGAGTTTTTATCAAGCGTTTCCTTTTGCTGTGGTAATTTGTTGACAGTTCCTGAGTTGTGGTCTTAGCCAGCTGCACGTCAAGATCAATGTAATTCATAAAGAATAGAAGCTGTCTCATTTTGGGCCAGGGGACGGTTTTGGTCAGTTGTAATTTGTCTGTATTGGAAAGAGGTGTCATCTATATTCTAATAGCAAAGTGGCCTGTGTGAGTGTGTATGGCTTCGATCACGCAAAAACCGGGGAGAGCTGACATTTGCTGTTTGACATGCTTATGTATTTTGGGTGAAGGATGAATGCTGCAAAAATGTAAAGTTGATAGGACAAATATTTTTGGAGAAATTAGCAATTTTAGCCAACCAATAAACAGTGATGCTGCAATGCACCATGGGAGTTCAGGGTTTTGAGGTTTTAAATGTTGCTATTGTAGTTTGTTAGTTGAACAGTGTTATTGGTTTGTGTTTTTGTAGCTCAATTGGTTTAGTCAATTTAGATAAGTCTCATGTTGCTAATACCATGAGTGAAATAAAATTTTTCACTTCCAATCCCGATACCTCGGCAGAGCACAGCATTTGAAGCCGTGCAATCAGTCCCACAACAACAAATGGGCGTTGTTGTTATTTTTCCTTCACAAGAGGGACAGCAACTTCAGTTTGCGAACTGGCAAGCTGGTCCAGTCCACAACAGAGAACCTTTGTGTTCATTGCACCATGAGAAGTTAATGAGGAATGAATAAAAACTGTGTGGTGTAAGTCAAAGGGCTGTTGCCGTTTCTTGTCCGCAACAAGACAAGAGTCCTGGTTAGTGACTTTAATCAGCAGAAAGGTGAGTCACGATTGACATCAGGGCTGAGCGGTAAGGCTGTACGATATGATCTAAAATTCATATCATGGTATAAATTGAATTCCTTCACAATAACGGTACATATCACGATATAAACTTAAATGTTAAAATCATGTTTCTGAATGGGTCCCTTAGCAAAGGTAAATTGATCAAAATAAATTAATGAAAAAAAACCAAACGGGTATAATGTAATTTTGAAAACATTTATTGTGCAGATCTCAAAACTACAGGTACAATTTGCCAGAAGGTACATCAAAGATGCAAGCCTAGATTTGATGGCTTGGTGAAAGAATTTAATTTATTTACTGTCGGGTCAGAGGCTGAGGTTTCATCTCTTTAACACTAGATTGGCACTCCCGCTCTCAATACATGAAGCGCTTTCCAGATGGTCACTTGCACTTTTCTTCATTTACAAAACTCAACATGAAATCACCAAAAGAAAAATTAATAAACATACTTAATTTACTCATATTTGAAGTCGGTGTGGGTAAATCACGTCGTCCTGGCTGATTTTGTCTTTTTGCTCCGGTTAAAAAATAAATCCTTGCGTTATTAAATGTGGTGCTTTCTCAAAAGTTTGATTCAGGACCTGACAGAGCATCCGCCTTCTGCCAGTGTGTCTGCTGAAATAAATAAATAACAGCTTTCCAAATATCAGCGACAGAACAGGTGTCTCACAAACTTACATGAACAGTAGTGAGTCACCTCAGCTCAGAACACCCCTCTCCACTGCAGCAAACTGGTTCACACACACACACACACACACACACACACACACACACACACACACACACACACACACACACACACACACACACACACACACACACACACACACACACACACACACACACACACACACACACACAGCAGCTTCACAGAGGAGTTTTCCTGAATCAAAAAACTCTACGGTTGTATCGCGATTAATCGTTGGAGTCTAAATCTCTGCTCTCGGCCAAAATTATACCATTTACCGATTAAACCGGCTAGCGCTGCACGGTATTGGCGGTTGATGGGAGAAATTGTATAAATTTGGTCTACGGTAAAGATTTGGACTCCCCCGACGAATCGCGATAACGCTTCCGAGACAACCTGCACCATTTATTGATTCAGGAAAACTCTGAAGCATTGCTCCTTTCTTGCAGCAGACAGAGTGAGGGGAGGAGGGGTGTTCTGAACTGAGGCATGTCTCTCACTGAGATGGGGAGTGTTTTGAGCAGTCTCTTCTGCATTTAGCAGTCAGCTAAACAGGCAAGCATTGAGGAGTTCTGTTGCAGACATGTTAGCTGAACACCGCAAAGCCAAGACAGAAACGTGCAATATTTACAAAAGCGTTGTTTATGTCAGTGGACGGCTCTGCCGTGACCTGAATCAAACATTTGAGAAAGCGACGTATTAAATAAGGCAAGGACATTATTTATTTATTTATTTTTACTGGGTGTACTAAATCAGCCAGGGAACTACAATTTATCCAGACTGACTTCAACTATGAGTAAATTAAGCACTGTTAATTTTTGCTGGTTTCTTATTGTGTTTTGAAAATGAGGTAATGCCTCTGTCCTGAAAATGGTTCATGTATTCGGAGAAGGTGTCCCATCTAGTGTTAGAGATGAAACTTCACCAAAATCTCAACTGTACCTTATGGCAAATTGTAGCTGTAGTTTTGAAATCTGCACAGTAAATGTTATGAAAATTACATGATTTGTTTTATTTATTTTTTATCAGTTTAGCTTTGCTAAGGGACTATATAACCCATTCAAAAACACTCCCGTTATAACTTTTACACTTAAGTTTGTATTGCGATATATACCATTACTGTGAAGGGATTCAATTTATACAGTATATATGAATATATATAAATGAATTTCAGGTCATATTGCCCAGCCCTAATTGACATCTTTAAATTGCTTTGATGGAGGTTGATGAATAAATTGTACAGTCAACGGGAAATTGTAATTTTCCTGCCACACACCATCAAAAACAATGTAACGGCCCACTTGCAGCGTAAATGTATCAGGCAACAGCGTAATGGTCCGTTGCGCTGTTATAACGCTAGTGGGAACCCTGCATCTTACAAAGAATATGGTCCAATATTTTATTACGGCTGCCAACAAAGTAGGGCAGAGGTTATGTTATGGAAACTAAGTGCCAAAACAGCAATGACAAATTGTGCATAATAAAGATAACACTGTTCTGTGAAAAATTATCTGAAAAACAATTCAGAAACCGAAAAATTTGGGAAAAACAAAACAAAACAAAGTGACACCACAAAAAAGCTTTTATTCACGTGCATGAACTAAATGCATACTTCTGACATTTGATCACATCAAATTTAGCTTATGAAAAGCTACTTCTAACAGGACTTTGATGCTGAAAATATTTTCCAAGGTAAAATTTTATGGAATTGGAAACTGTTGGCAGAGGTTTTCACTCCATGAGCGTGGTGCTGTAGTTTGAATCATCAAGTAATCATGATGTCAAGTTTCTGTCACTTATGTAAATGTTTTGCTTTTAAAATGTCACCATACAGCTGAATTTGGGGGTAAGTTAAGAGCCTGAAGTCTGAAACTGGCTTTGGGCACATCTTGACAAAACATGAGAGCAAATGGTGTATCTGGAGGGTGGGGTGTATTTTGGGCTTGGGCCTAAACCAAGTGTTAGGTTTCTGAGTGTGAAAATATTGGCCAAGAGGTCTCTGTACCTGGGTGTCATGTAACTGTCAATAGTTGTTTTCATTTTCTTTTTTCTCATTGTCAAATCCCTCAAGGGAGTTATGAGGTTTCGAGGGGTAAGTGTTCATCCCTGTGGCCAGACGCTGCAGAAATAATGATGTGAGCAGATGTGCATGTGAGGATTGTCCCTTGTACTATACTTATTTTGTCAGGCATCCCTCCCCCCTTCAGTCCCTGTGTATAACAAATGGAAGTAAGGCACCATGCTAAAAATGTAGTTAGAACAAATAAGTTTATAGATATGTTGCATGTACATGCATTTCTGTAGTGCTTTTCCATTTGATACAGATGCTCAAAGCACTTTACAATGTTACTTCATATTCATGCACTTCCACGATGATGGGGTGCTGTCTTGTAAGTTGCTCAACTACACATTGGTCCCAATGTAGGAGCAATTTTTATTTGCTTGTTTGTTTTTGAGTGGTAAACAGATCCCCCCCCAATCTGATTTCACCCCAGGGATGGCAGGGATGAATGCCCATTGATTGAACTTGTGCAAGAGAAGATAACAACAAACGCACTAAATAGCATTTGTAAATGCAAGCAGAGCAAAATGAAATGGAATGAATAGCAGCAGGGACAGATGGCTTGACAATGAGATGCAGGGAATGGATGAGGTCCAATGAAGGTTCGAGTCCTTGAGGTGGAATGGGGAAAATATACATCAGCGCACCTGGATGCCTGTGGAATTAAACACACTGTGAAAATCTAACAGTAAAACTATTGCTAGCATTAGATGCTTGCCGTCACCGCAACCCTGGTGGGATTTTACTACAGTGTAGATAGACGCACCCACTGAAAACACCAGTTACTGGGGCGTTTCTGTAAATGTTTGTGACATCTGGGGAGTAGGTCAAGTTCCTGTGGCAGAATCAGGGTGTTGAGTAACATGTCAACTTGTCTCTGTTAATCTGTGCAGTTGTAACAGAAGCACTTTCTTTTGGGATTAATAAAGTCTTCGGATTCTGTTTCCTGCACAATAGGACCGTGTATTGGCTGGCCCAAGATGTGGTAGCTGAGAAATGTTAGTCCGTAGGGGTTGTCCTAGATACATAAGTAGTGCAATGTGTTTTTAACTGTAAGGTGCTCTCTAGAACATGAGAATGGGGTGTCGAATGACTTGAGCGCAACCAGGTCCAAAATGCTAATGTAGGTCGGGGCACCAGCTAAGGGGTTCCAGGGGCATGCTACCTTGGGAAAAATTTGAAATAGAGAAGCAAATTTTGTCTCCTTTGGTGCAATCTTGTCATGAAAATGCAGTTGGGGGAAGATTTCAAAATAAGGGCTTTTTTTTTTGCTGGTGATTTCTGAGAAAGGAATGTCAACTCAAGCCAGGATCTCCGACACTGATACACCCAACCCAGACGTTTGTTTTTTTTGTTTTTTGTTTTTGTTTTGCTCCTGGCACGAAATGATTCAGATTTTCATGTTTTTTTTTTTTTAAACTCACTATTACTAACCCTACACCTTCCCCCAATCCTAACCATAACCCCCCCCCCCCCCCCCGCTTTTAATTTCTTTTTTTTATTTTTATTTTCTGCAGTCTTCACGGAATATATTAGAATAAATTTGTGTTCCCGTTAGGGAATTGTGGCGCTTTTTGTGAGAATATCACAACCAGTAGATTAATGTATATTTCGTGATGCTGAATCATGGCATGCCATGAGATATGGTAGGATACGCCTCAGGTGAAGCTGCAGGAAAAGTTCAACGGTTTCCTGAATTGGGATGTGCCCCACTGCCATCTTATCATAGACGAGACTGGCAATGTGTTCCAAGGTAGCAGTGCTCAGCTGGTCCCGTAGCCCAACCATGATCCTGTTGCTGCATCTGAACACACTCTCCCTGCTTCAGTGGCACAATGCAGCTGAACCAAAAATAATGTGGGGCCTCTTGTCTTGTGACTTTAGGTTGGTAGTAATTAATGCAGGCAAGCCTGTGCATTATCCATTCCTGGTTCTGTTGTGGATTGGATCTAAGTGTTTATACATGACCAGTCAAAAGTTTGGACACTCTTTTCCCATTCAATTGAATTGGACTCTGGATATTTCAATAAAGAAATTGTTAGTAAGGGTCCCGAATGGTTATTTTCATTTGTTCAGCCTTCGACACTCTTCTGTAAAGTTAAAAAAAAAAAAAAAAAGCTTCATTTTTGAGCTTTGTAGCACAACCAACATCTTTGGTTGTGCTATCAACAATCCTGATGCTCTGCATTTTCTTATCATTCTTCTCATATCTTTTTTTTTTATTTGTTTAATGCACGCAGACCACAGTGCTGTCATACCTACTGTGAACCTGTCAAACAAGCAGAATGTTTTTGATGAAACAGTAATTTTCTTATCCACCAAAACTTATTGCTGGGAATTGAGTGATCAACACACACAGCACAGCTGTACAGTTATTTAAACATTTTGTTGTTGTTGTTTTTAAGCATAGGCTCAGCATATTTCTCTGGCTCTTCCAAATTTTTTTATGAAAATGTATTTGTCGTGGCTGCTAAAATGGACTTAGATTTCTGAAAACACAAGGTTTTGTGATATGATTATGCAGACACTGCTTTATTTTTGTTTTTAGGTTAGCACTCTGAATGACCTGGTGCTGATGCCCCAAAATTCTGAATGGATTTCCAGTCACAGAAAAACCAACAGTTGTAGCTCCCTCAGCAGGATGCTGATGAGGCCAAGTATACTTCTGTGTCTGGCTTTGTTTGCCCAAGTTTTAAACATCCACTGCCGGCCTGCAAATACTGATGAAGGTAAGATACTTTAACAGCTGATATTTTACTTCCAGAAGACAGTAAAATATGTTCCTTAGTCTGTATTTATCTTCAAATTTAATTATTTATTCATGTCTGTTTTGTGAGGTGAGTTATTCCTGAATCACTTGTATTTTGCTTATACTTTGAACTGCAGCTGTTGGACATTGTACGGTTCAAGCCAATGAAAGGCATTCATCTACGGATGACTGAAACTATGAAATTTCAATGCTAGTCATTGCCAAAACACTGCAGCCAAATCCAGTTATTAAGATTGAGTGATTTGTTTTAAATGATTTCCCCTCCAAATGAAGTTGAGGACGTGCAGTCTTAAGTGCTTACATAGCATGTCAGGATTCAACTACACTGACAGACTTTGCAGTGCCACATTTTTTCCACATTGTGTCTTTATGTAATGGCTGAGTGGATCCTTGTCATTTGATTGGTGCTTTGAATGTCACGTGACATGGATTATTTGTCCCATTTGTGTTGTGTTGCATTGAGTGCAGTTTGCTTCCATTTAGAGTGCATATTTGGTTCCATACATTTGGTACCATTGCACTCTGTGTGTGTGCGCGCACACACACACACACACACAAAACATGCGTACACACACAAAGCAAATCCACTGCACTGTAAGCTGTCTGGAGGCTGTTAGCAGGACATTAGAATGAAAAGCTGGACTAATTTCTGACTTTTTTTTTTTGCTGGACAGCAACACTATCGGGACGACTATTTGATTGAGCTATCTGACCGTGCACGTTCTAACACGCACACAAAATCCACTCCACTGTAAGCCGTCTAGGTGCATAAAGAGATGTTCAGATGAAAAGTAGGGATGCACCAATACCACTTTTTTCCAGACAGACTATAAATATGAGTACATACATTTTGGTACTCATCGACACAGAGTACCAATACGAATTCTTAATGATAGTATTACAGTTTTATGATGACTTTGAGAACATGTTTTATTTATCAGTTATTCCTTACTTTTTGACTGTAATTGCTACCAATATCATTAGCTTTGTTTTTATTTACAATCATTTCACTTAAATTATGTAACTTCACTTTTTGACGACAACAATTGTCCTTTAACATTAATTGTGCGTTTCTTAACAAGCATGACACTGCCAGACATCTCACTTAAATGTGACCTGTGGACTTCAGCACTACAAAATATACCACACCAATAACTGGACTGAAACTGTCCATCAGTCTGTGAGGACTTGAAGCCTTTTTTGAAAATGTGAGGGCAGATTCTTTTTGATGAAAAGCGGCTTCTCTGCTTTATCAGCGGTGAGACTTTCTGTTTTTATCTACAACACTTTTAATTAAATATGTAGCGGTAACATACACAAATACAAACCGTAAATTTTTTTCCCCAAAGGTGGAACATGTAAATATTGGAGGAGCACGGCTTATGCACACACGGCATTGCACGTGCGCGCATACACACACGGTGTCGTAATACAAGACAAAATGGAGTAATTTTAACATTATTTTATTTTTCCATTGTGGATGATGGAATGACTCAGCTTCGCCTCATTGAATGGTATGTTCCAGCTTTCACCTCATGAAATATTCGTACCATTGAACGAATGTAAAAACATTCATTATTTGTTTTATATAATGGCTAAAATAGATAAGTAGTGCAATGTGTTTTTAACTGTAAGGCACTCTCTAGAACATGAGAATGGGGTGTAAAATAGATTTTATTTTACTGATTTTATTAACAGAAAAGGGGACTTACATTTTGGTGTTCCACTGCAGTGATTCTCAACCGGGGTGCCGCGGCACCCTAGGGTGCCGTGATCGATCGTCAGGGGTGCCGTGGGTATTTTTCATATTCGCGATTACCGTGAATTATTTATTTTATCCACAAAGCATAAAACGACTCAGAATCTGATGTCAAACTTGCTGCAGCCTCGCTCTCGTCTTAAGGCGGGACAATAACAAGGAGGCTGACGGCCGATTAAAACAGTGCCGTCTCCTTCAAAAGCCTTCTAAAATGCGGAGCTGTCAGTGTGTGTGTGTGTGTGTGTGCCTGTGTGTGCGCGCGCGCGCGGAGTTAACAGGCTGCAGACTGCGAGGGAGGGAGGGGGTGGGTGAGGGAGATTCCTGAATGCAGTCGCGACACATTCAGTGCGGAGCAGAGAGAGGATTTTAACCCAAGTGAACGTTAACAAAATGGAAACGTGAAGCTGCCTTTACTTCTCTCTGAACTTTCTCTAAAGGTGTGATTCTGCTGTTACCGTCCTGTTCACACCATGTGCGCGTCGTATGCTGAATTTATGAGATCATGAGATGAAATAAACGGTCAAATATCTTTAAAAACATATTTAAAAAATGAGAATATATGAATGAACTGAGCCACAAAAAAAAAAAAACAATGTTCAGACGCAGAGATCACAAAAAGCAGGTGAGAACTCTGAACTTTAACAGCTGTTATTTTCCAAAGGTATTTATTTGTTCAATCTTGAGCTTAATGCAGTGTTTAAGCACAAAACGTGACTGATGAGGAGAAACAATTTCAGAAATGCAACAGAAACAACCACAAATCAGAAAAAGTTGGGAATGTATGTAAAATAAAGATAAAAATAAAAATGTTGCACCATTCCCAGTTTCTCCACTCACAGAAGCCAAACGTTCTTCCAGAGTTGTGTAATTATACTACAATAGTAGAATATAAAGAAGGGGAAAAAAAAGAAAAAAAAATAGACAATATATTCGTCAATCGCAATTATTTGTCTG
This sequence comes from Thalassophryne amazonica, assembly GCF_902500255.1. Lineage (NCBI taxonomy): Eukaryota > Metazoa > Chordata > Actinopteri > Batrachoidiformes > Batrachoididae > Thalassophryne > Thalassophryne amazonica. The sequence continues at coordinate 27,500,265 of NC_047107.1, forward strand.
ACAATTAATCGTCTCCAGAAATTTCTAATCGTGACAGCCCTACTTGAGATCAGAGCGCAAAATGCTTGAGGATTTTTGAAATGCGGTGTTTTCTGTATCGATTTTCTATTGCGATAACTGGGTTTTGCGCAAAACCAGAGGTAATAGCCTTATAATATTATTTTGGTTGGTGGTGTGCCGCAGGATTTTGTAAATATAAAAAGGGTGCCGCGGCTCACAAAAGGTTGAAAATCACTGTTCCACTGTGACGTGTAGTCCAGTGATGCTGTGCACTGACTTCGGACTTCCATTTAAAAAAAACAAAAAAGACTTTGTGTTGTTCCTCAGCCAAAAATCACATCAGCATTTCATGTGAGCAGGTCTTCATGCATACAGACGCCTTACAGCGGAGTGGTTTTTGTGTGTGTGCGTGCGCGCGCACGTGTGGCAGCCTCAGTTAGCTCAATCAAACTGTGTCATTGTCCCCCGTCTGCGTGCGTGCACACACACACACACGCGTGCGCGCGCAACCGGCTTGGTCGACTGTGTATGTCCTCAGTGCAGCGAAAAAAATCATGCCAGAAATGAGTCCAGGTTTTCTTTCTCTCTTCCTGCTAACACACAGCACAGTGGATTTGTGTGTGTGTGTGTGTGTGTGTGTGTGTGTGTGTGTGTGTCTTACAAGAATTAGCAGCACCAGTTAGCTCATTCAAATTGTGTCTCGGGAGAGTCGTAGTCCCCTGCGCGCGCGCGCACACACACACACAACCTGGTCAGCGCTTGTGCGTGCGTGTACAACAACAAAAAAAAGACTGTCCTCAGTGCAGCTAAAAAAAAAAAATCACGTCAGAAATGAGTCCAGCTTTTCTTCTTTTCCTGCTAACAGCCTCCAGGCAGCACAGTGGATTTATTTTGTGTGTGCGTGCGTGTGCGTGCATGATCACGTGAGCACACTTGCGCGCGTGCAGAGTGCAATGGTACCAAATGTATGGAACCAAATTTGCTCTCTAAATGGAACCAAGCTGCACTCTAAATGCAATGCAGCACAAACGGGATGAATTAATCCATGTCATGTGACATACAAAGCACCAATCAAATGACAAGGATCCACTCAGCCATTTTTATATATATATATATATATATATATATATATATATATATATATATATATATATATATATATATATATATATATATATATATATATATATATATATGTGTGTGTATATATGTGTGTATATATGTTCATCACAAATAAAAAAAAAAATTCTGAAATAACTCATCATACTTGTACTGCAAACTCACAAATTTACGTCATTCTTATGCGTCTGTTATCAACACACACTCATGACGTCATCATAAGTAAGACTCAGAAGCGCTAAAAATAATGTGAAAGCTCATTATTCTTTGCTTTTTACGATCTGTGGGGGGTCACAAAATTAATTAATTTTAGGGTGCGAGTTTGTTCAACTTAAAAAAAAAAAAAAAAAAAAAAAAAAAAAATTCTTTAGGTTGGGTGTTGAAGCAGCCTTCATAATAAAGAGGGGCTGGGCTGATGCTCTGTGGGTGCATTCCAACACGTGGATATGGTAACAACTTTAATGTTACAGTTTATTTGTGAAAGAGGCTCTAGTCTGATCTTTCTGGGTTTTAATGTGCAACATGCATGTCAGTTCCTACAGACTCTGCTGGCAGCTAAACTAAAGTACTTTTGGCTAAATTGGAAATAGGTTATTGATATGCTATTTATTTTGTTCTTAAACTATGTAGTGAACCTTAATTTTCATCTCTCAAGAATTTAGCCTGGTTTGGTAGTTAAACAAGTTAGACTGAAAAGGGGAAAGAAGCAGTGAAATTGAATACCTAAAAATGTGCCTCTTGGATACAGTCCAACAGTGTAATAGCTACCTGGACTTGTAAGTAGATGGGTCTTGACGTTTACACTCAGCAGTCGGAAGTGGAGTGCAGCAAAAGAATATGATAAAGCTCAGCATTATAATTACCATAATTAACCAAAAGGGTCTCTCTTGGGCAGTAAGCCCTAAAATAAACTTGCCGCTACTGCATTTAAGCTAACACTGGGACAGGGAGGAGTAAATGACTCCCATGTGTAGCCCAAGGCCAGCTCCACTGCCAAGTAGTCCCTGCTTCTCTCCTCCTTTGTAATGAAAAGGTATTTGTTGTCACAGAGAGAGGAGTTAACTGCCAGGAAAACTATAAATTAGCCTGTTTTGCAAAAGGAAAGAAGATGCTACTTTGAGCCCTCCTTTATCCTGGAGGATAAGGTTTCTGAAGGGAATGTTTTTCTTCTGAGCTGAGTAATAAATTGCTGCAGGGTGGAGATGTCTGATGCATTTACACTCCACCCAGTTCTTAATCACCAAATGGCCAGGTACTATCTCTCTGCTTCCCCCCAATAACTAACTTGAGAAAGCTTCACTTTCCCCCAGTCCCCTGCTGGGTGACGAATGGCTTCAGCTGTCGACAATCACAGGATAAGCATTTGGATGCATTCCTTTTGTTGAGAGTTGGGGGACAAAATAGTTGTATGGAAATTGTCATGCATTTTTCTTTTTGTCTTGATTAATTTTATCATGTGTTCACACTACAGGTTCTTAAGCAAATTTAATTCATTTAAATTTCTCAGACACCGCATGCACAGCCATTCTAATTATTATAACCTTGAGAACATGCACATCGGTGTGACTAGTCAGGGTGCTTTGGGCTGCGCTTTTGGCTCACAGCCAGAAGGTCCTGTTCTTTATTCTCATTGCACATTGCGCTACAACAAAATTCTCTTGGGAGCACAGACCTTTTCAAAATGAACTTTATCCATTTTGGAATAAAACTGTGACATAAAATGTGGAAAAAGTGAAGCACTGTGAATACTTTCTGGATGTACCGTGTATGTAGGTAGGTAGTATAAAACTTTGAATTCTTTATATTTAAATCGCATGTTTTCACACTGAGGTTGACCAAGGAGTCGTAGTGCATGGTGAGACACTTGACCGCCAAACTGCATTATGATGGCCCAGGAGCTGCAAATGTGTTCTGGGAAATGTTTTTATTGTGGTTAGTCTGCTTAAAATTTTATTAAATCTCATTTTCTCCCCGTGGCCGACAGCCACATCACTGCTGACTGCCTCAGCGAACAGAGCAATGGCAAGCAACAATTCACAATGGGTTTAATTGTTCATTGTTTTTGTCTTAATTGTTGTTGTCTTTGAAACATCATGTTCTACAACTTGCTCACATCACAAAATGTAATAGTGTGTGTGTGTTTTGAATGTGCTTCATACACAGTCTGAGTGTGAGATGGAAGAAGTCACCTTGTGAAAATTAATGGTCATTTAAAAAAAACAGATGAATTTGTCATTTAGTTGAAGATGACAGCAAAAGTTTAAAGATTGAATATAATATTTATGCAGTAGAGAGCTGACTGTTATGTGCTGTTTGTAATAGTCAGACTGAATAATGAGCCATGTATGGATTTGACAGAAATTTCAGTGATTATTCAAATATTGAGCCACATATGATGTTCTTCTGAAGGAATTACAGGAAATTTGAACTTCACAAAATTAGCGCCATGCTCAGACATGAGCCTTGTTAGCCGACTAATCTGCCGCTAAGAGCCACTACTCTCCCATGTTTCTTGAATAACTCGACTCGCACAAAAAATTTCCTGCTACATGGCTCATTATTCATTGTTCATTATTCAGTCTGCCCAGGGCTGTACAGAAAGGAAGGCCCTTATTTTTAATGTTTTACTTAAAAATTAACGTGGGACCAGCACATAATTTATGTATACTTTATGTATGTATGTATATATGTTTGAAGCTCTAGCATTTTGCTTTTTTTAAGTACCAGTGGAATTTATGACTAAAATGCAACTTCAGCTTTACATCTTGTCTAAAATTACAAACTAAAAAGAGGAAAAAAAAATCAGTCATGGTGCGCAGTGATGGGAGTTTTCCGGGGAATTCCTCGAAATCTGGCTTTTTGCTTTCATGGCGAATGTTTCCAAGTTATTTTTGGTTGCCTGGTCCATGTCGTATTTAGTCTGTGGTCTGATTATTATTATTTTTTTGTTATGATGTTTGTATTTGTAAAATTGTTTGGAAATGTCTTTTATGAGACACAACAGTGGATATTAAGTGTCATGTTTTCGCGTCCTGATCCGAGACTGATAGATAAATATAACGTGCTGCAGCTCGTCCACACAGCAGCCAATGAGAGACGTCATTTCAGATTTTACAGTGAACTCTGTCACGTTGAAAATGGATAGAAATGTTATGTTGCAGCTCTTGAGGAATAAATTAAAATGGGCCTGGCTTGAGCAAAAGGACCAAAAACACTGACCTGACTTTTTTTTTTAAATCATCGCCGGGAGTGTTTGCATTTCTAGATAGTCTTTGATCTCCTTATATCATGTTTTTGATGGAATTCATTGTCAGCTGACGTTATTTAAGTTATTTCACGCAAATCAAACTCTGTCTTTGGGATGAATTTGCTTCAGACTGTCTCCATGCAAACTCTGTTAGCCTGCTAAATCTCCATTTTTCTGCTTTCTTCTGTTACATGGGTGTGAAATATTCATGTGGAGGAAAATATGATAAACATCTAACATGCTCATAGAAGTTAAATATTGATGTGAAAAAGGTTTGTGTCGTTGTGCGCAACACATAAAATCACATCACTAGATGGAAAAATCTTACTGCGTTTACTATTTATAGAAGTGAAAAAGAATCAAATTTAAACCCAAATCAGTGTTCCTGAGAACTAAGTGATATTGTTAACTTAATGAACAGTAGATGCAGCTTTACTTGTATCATGTTAAGACACTATTGATTCTTATAAAAGCACAAATTGCTGACGTCAAATGTTTAGATAAATGTAGACAGAACAGTAAGTCTAACCTAAATATGTGGTTTTCTGAAATAGTTATAAACACCATTTTCTAAACCATGTGACACTGTATATTGTAGTTCTAAAATGAGCAAGAAAATGCGACTGAGAAAGGGCTCTCATTTAGCTTATTAATTGCATCAGATTACATGTAATGTTTAAACATTTTCTGGGTGAGATCCTCCACTGGGTGCTGCAGCACCCCAAAAATTTTTCTTTTTTTTTTTTTCTATTTATTTATTTATTTATTTATTTTGCAGTGCGGCGGCACAGGAAAAACACCTCCGTGTTGATAACCATTTGTAAAATCCAGGCGGCTTTTGATGGCTTTCAGTGGAGTGAGTATATGAGAAATTGTTTAACAGCTGGACATGTTCCAACTTGTCCTTAAGGCTTCCAACGGAGGTGTTTTTCCTGTGGCGGAGCGTCGCAGCGGCTGCGAGCCGACGCTGCAATCCGCCTGCACGTCTTTCATTAAAAAAATCTCCTTTAACAGTGGAATATCCGGATAAAATGCGACGTACATTTTAGTAAAAGATGAAACATCCCGATGACTGACAGAGTAAAATGAACCTGCTATGTCTGATAACAAAGCTTCTGGGCTTTCATTTGAAAGTGATAGCTCGGATTTACAGGGGATATACAGAAAGCAGGTGACACACTTCACCTCGAAAATCATAACTTAATCAGAGACTGTTGGATTTTGGAACCTAAAGTGTGGTGAAGCTGCTGTTTGTGTGGTAGGATGCTGATTTACTGCCACTGTGAATGTGGACATGGGACATCTCCATGACAGTTGTTTTTTTGTTTTTTTTTATAAGCGCAGATGTATTTCTTACATTGGAGAAAGTCAGAATACATAATGGACTTTATATATAATGTGCCACAATCACAAGAACTTGAGCTGAAGGCAGAGCTGCTGTTGGACATTCTTTAGCCGGTGATTGCACGTGCAATTCGTACCTGGGGACTAGTGGACCCAGACACGTTCTCTGGCTGGCAAGCTGTGTGAGAGATTATAGTGGATTTGACATGTTCTCTGGTTGGTGATCTGTGAGTGAGGACATACAGTGGACCTAGACATGTTCTGCGACTGGGCTTCTTTGATGGTGTGGATTTTACATTTGGAAATCTTTACAACTGGGTGAGTGGCATGTTCAGTTTGTTTTTTGTTGTGTTCACCTCAGTGGAGCTGGTAGGTTTTATTTTTATTTTACTTTGCTAGATTCTGGGAATTTGGATCTAATTTGAATTTAATGTCTCCAACATTTTTTTTTTTTTTTTTCCACAGGGTGCCTGATCACACAGAGGGTTTTTTTTTTTTTTTAAGATTTTCACAGTTAATATACAACACTTACAAGCGTTTTATTTTCAACAGTTGCGTTTATGGCTAATGGAGTGCAGGTGCACTAAATCTTCTCGCAGCTGCTACTTTTACCGTGTCTGCATCAAAATGAACAGTTATCACCAGAGCTCTCAAGTTGAGATACGCTCAAGGAGTTATTTTCCACCGAATCTTATTGCAGGTTACTACAGTGAAATATTTCAGAATGTCATGCATTAGCATGAGAGCGGGACAACACATGCATGAGACCTGACAGGACCGCTTTAAAGCATGAGTCTCACTCAAAATGAGTGAGACTTGAGAGCTCTATCACTAAAAAACGACTCGTCATAACACATCACACTTATGTAAACTTTAGGATTTTAAAATATGTGGTTCAGTTCTTAATGTTAGCAGATAAATTCCATTCAAGCGTGCACTGAGATGTTTCTAAAAGCTACGTCACCGGTGTCGGAAACACTTGAGTATTCACGAGTACTTTGTTTCCGGAGGTCTCCGTAGGTGTTTGTTACGAATGCCATATACTTTGAAACCAGTCACGGAAGTGCACAAAGTATTCCCGGTGGATCATCGGATGGTGACTAGCAGGCTAAATCTAAATTGTTATGATTTCGGTGCGGCATGTCCTTTGACAGCCTCAACAGCTGCAGAGCTGATCAATGTCCTGCTGCTAAGCCAAAGTGATTACTGATTAATGAATGTTTAGTGTAATTTGTGTTTTATTGTGGTGTTATTTGTCATTGCTGTTAACTATTTTTGGCCTCGCAAGCTGCCAGATCTGTGATAGTGTAAGGGAAACACTGCCATGTTTATTTGTGCTTTAAAGCATAACCACCCTATTCACCTTATTCAGCCCCGCCCACTTTTACAGCAGAGGCATTTCTGTTTTGGATTAGGGCTTACGGTGAGCGGTGTTTTCAATACAGAACGGAAGATATTACATGGATAAAAACAAAAACCTTTTTGAAAAGCTCAAAGGGATTGACTCTGGCTCACCCACGGGTCATAACAGAGTGGGAAGATGACATGGAAAAGTGGCCCTCAATTATTTTTAACTACTTTGTGTTGTCACTCATCGTGGACAGTTCGGCTATGAGGAACTACGAGCTCTGTGCCGCACAGCGCTGCTGAAGCTCGTATAAAAGCACAATCAAGTTAAAATACTACCCGACAAGTGGTATCACCGTAATGCCAAGATTACGTAACGTTAATAAACGTATTATTTCATGCAGTGTTTGATTGTATCAAACGTCAGCAAATGAGTAAATAAGATAGCAGCTAATGCTACAAACACAGCTTACCCGTTTGTCTCACTAGCATCCACCGTGGCTTCTTCAACGGAGCGTTATAGTCCAATAATTTCTCTGGGTAAAGATCCAGTGGTGTGGGGTTTTTCCTCCATAAAATAAAAAGAACAGACAGGGACGTTTGGATGGATTTTTCGAATTCAGCGCCTTTAGCGAGCACCGGAGATCCTCGTATTTCAATGGAGGAGGGAACAAGTTAAATGCTGGTCCATGGCACTCAGATCTCTGCTTTCCATGTTCAAAACATCGTTCTGAAAGTGATAGTTTCCTCTTTTTCCAGTTGTTGTGGCACGTACAAACTGAACAATTAATGCTGCTCATGTTCGGACACTTCTAGTGTACCGTGTTCCTACGTAGATAATCATTGACAGTGGCAAACCGGAAGTTGCTTGACAAAATGACGCCGCCCACCCTGACTTCCTGAATAAGGTTAATAGCAGTCACAGAATGGTTTCTTTCTCTGAGCCAGTGCTTTGTTTTCACAATGTTTGTTCTCTCTCTCTCTCTCTCTCTCTCTCACACTCACACACGTAGATGCTAAGACACCTCTTATTGAGTTGCTCACAGAGTTTCTTCAGAGTGTACCGATTTAGAGAATGCAGTGAAATTTACTCCTGTGGTAGATGTCTCTCAGACTGGGGAGGTTCTAAGAAAGCATCAAAGTTGCTCTTGCGTCTTCCTGATGATTCACTCCTGCAGGCTGATGACGCATTCTGATTTACCAGTTGGAATGGTGCAGTCGACAGTCATCGTGCTGGGCATATTCATACTGTGTACCTTCTGCAGTAGTTATGCTACCCCTCCCTGGCGTCTACTGGACTTATAGTCTGTCTCTAAAGTGTCATATTTGTAAAGAGCACAAGTAACCTTTTCTGTAGAAGTTGTGTTGAGTGTTTTACTACGCAGCTCCAGGTAACGTAGCTATGAAAAATTCCTTCATAGCTCAAATGTGACTTGGCTGATGAAGGCAAAACACAACACTGTCTTTTAAAAAGTTATATACCAGACTATGAATCATTACTTCAAATTCTTTAACTTGTGCAAGTCCTGATGTAGCTAGTAAAAAATAAAATTAGCTGTACAACATCTGAACAATTCACACAGATTCAGAGCTATTTTAAGCCATAAAAGTGATGTAACTTAAGATGCTATTACCTACCTGAATGTCATTCCAACTGTGTTCAGCTACAGTCAACTTCATGACTAACTCCAGTACAGAGAGTCTATCTGTTGTTTTTGTCTCCAAATGTAATATGGATTTATTTTGGTTCTCAAATCAATTTCTTCTTTGCGATCAGCATATGTTTGTCTCTGCCTCTTTGAAAACCTGTGGTGTATTCAGAAAAAAAAACAAAAAAGCAACTATCGCATACATGTCAATAAGAATGATTCATAGCAATTACGATGCTATTACCTACCTGAATGTCATTCCAACTGTGTTCAGCTACAGTCAACTTCATGACTAACTCCAGTACAGAGAGTCTATCTGTTGTTTTTGTCTCCAAATGTAATATGGATTTATTTTGGTTCTCAAATCAATTTCTTCTTTGCGATCAGCATATGTTTGTCTCTGCCTCTTTGAAAACCTGTGGTGTATTCAGAAAAAAAAAACAAAAAAGCAACTATCGCATACATGTCAATAAGAATGATTCATAGCAATTACATACCTTAAAAGCTGTGTTTCTGATTTCACACACAGCCATTTAGAACTCCACCATGTGGTGCTGTGTTCTCTCTACAGGAAAATGACATTCATTGACAGCCTTCTTCAGGCATCTCCCAGTAGCTTTGCTTAGCTTAGCCATGGGTGTAGCCCAGCTTAGCCAATAACACAAAACGTGTAGAAGCTGAGCCACGTCATGGTTCTCCTGTTAACAGGGATCACTCTTTGTACGGCTGTCTGACTCCTGATCACAGAAGCGGGTTCCTCAGGGAGACTTGTTAGCGTTCTGCATGTAGCATCTTAGCTTATCGAGATGCCACGGCACAAACCATAAACAAGGCTGGTTTCACACTTTCAGGAGAAGAAACATGCTTTGTTAGAGTTCACAAAGGGAAAGCTTAAAATCCATGATTAGATTGTTTTTTTTTTTTGTTTTTTTTTTTTTGAGATGATCATTCTGACACTGTGGTTGACTTTTTGAGGTTTTCGTGACATGCTTGTTATTTTGAAGTATGTCTGTGGCATTGCTGTGTTCGATGGTCACTTTTGATCCACTTGTAGTTTGGGTGTTGTCATTGTTGTTGCATGCGCATTCTTACTTATTATGCTAGTTGGTAGTGAATCTTGACTGACTGAGCATTTCAGCCAGAGGATACTCTGGCCACTTAAATCAGAGCTCGGGTTTTAGCTGATTGGACAGCGCATCCGCTTCCCATGCCAGAGATCATGAGTTTGCCTCCTGAGGGGAGCGAGTGGGAGGAGTCAGAACAGATACACAATGCAGATGAGAGAGTACAGTTGCTACACTGGGTTGATTATTTTTTTTTTCTTTTGTTTTTGATTGATTTATGGTGCATATATATCAATCAAAAAAGGAAAAAACTTTCTATAATTTCAGTTTACCCCCCCAACCCTCCTCAAAAAAAAAAACATCTGACTTACCTCGAAAGGAGCGCCCTTGGAACTCGAGCTTAGTTTATGAGCAGCGTTATCTTTAAGACCAGGTGGAATCACTGCATCTGTGGGCATATGAATGGAGTAGAAGGACTTTGACCAGGGGGTGGAACAGCATATTTAAAATAAACGGGAGTATCCTCTACCTGTTCATTTGACTCTACTTTAACATGCCGCAGCAAATCGGTACCAAACCTGATCATACAATGTGTCTGAAGTACTGGTATAACGGATCATAGTTGATGCGTACTGAACCTAATACAACAAAATGTTAATTTTATGTAAAACAGTGGACACCTTGTTTTCATTCAGAACCTGTGTGTGTGTCTACAGCAAAGGCAGTTTTCTTTGCATAGTAGCAAGGCGCCAAACTGCAGCACATGCTTCATACATGATCCATTAGGCCAGTCAACCACACAGCAAGCCATATTATTACAGATATTTGTAATAAAGTGCTCACAAAGGATTCCTTTGGTTTATGCTCATGTTAGCAGTGCGCTATAGTGCATCCAGAAAGTATTCACAGTGCTTCTCTTCTCCTGGATTTTGTTATGTTACAACCTTATTCCAAAATAGAGTAAATTCTTTTTTCCCCTCAAAAGTCTAATCACAACACATGAAATCACATGTACATATGTTTTCACGCCCTTTTGCTCAATACTTTGTTGATGCACCATTGGCAATTCCAACCTCAAGTTTTCTTGAATATGATGCTACAAGCTTGGCGCACCTATCTTTGGGCAGTTTTGCACATTCCTTTTTGCAGCACCTCTCAAACTCCATCAGGTTCGGTGGGGAGCATTGGTGCACAGCCATTTTCAGATCTCTCTAGAGATGTTCAATTGGATTCAGGTCTGGGCTCTGACTGGCCCACTCAAGGACATTCATGGAGTTTTTCTGAAGCCACTCCTTTTGATATCTTGGCTTTGTGCTTAGGGTCGTTGTCCTCCTGAAAGATGAGCCATTGCCCCACTTTGAGGTCAAGAGTGCTCTGGAGTAGATTTTCTTCCAGGATGTCTCTGTACATTTCCCTCAATCATGACTAGTCTCCCAGTTCCTGCCACTGAAAAGCATCTCCACTGCGTGATGCTGCCGCTACCATGCTTCACTGTAGGGATGGTGCTTGGTTTCCTCCAAACATGGCGCCTGGCATTCACACCAGAGAGCTCAATCTTTCTCATCAGACCAGTGAATTTTGTTTCTCGTAGTCTGAAAGTCGTGCAGGTACCTGTTAGCAAACATCAGGCATGCTGCCATGTGCCTTTTACTAAGGCAGGGGTGGCCAAGTTCGGTCCTTGAGAGCCACCTTCCTGACACTCTTGTCTCCCTGCTCCAACACACCTGAATCCAATGAAAGACTCGTTAGCAGACTTTTATTGAGCCTTTCATTGGATTCAGGTGTGTTGGAGCAGGGAGACAACTAAGAGTGTCAGGAAGGTGGCTCTCGAGGACCGAACTTGGCCACCCCTGTACTAAGGAGTGGCTTCCGTCTGGCCACTCTACCATACAGGCCTGATTTGTGGATTGCTGCAGAGATGTTTCTCTTGATGGAAGGTTATTCTCTCTCAACAGAGGAATTTTGGAGCTCTGACAGATTGACCATTGAGTTCTTGGTCACCTCCCTGAATAAGGCCTTCTTCCCTGATCGCTTAGTTTAGACGGGTGGCCAGCTCCAGGAAGAGTCCAAGTGGATCAGAATTTCTTCCATTTACAGATACTGTGCTCATTGGGACCATCAAAGAAGCAGAAATGTTTCTGTACCCTTCCCCAGATTTGTGCCTTGAGACTATTGTATCTCTGAGGTCTTCAGACAATTCCTTTGACTTCATGCTTGGTTTGTGCTTTGACATGCACTGTCAACTGTGGGACCTTATATGTAGACAGGTGTGTGCCTTTCCAAATCATGTCTAATCAATTGAATTTACCCCAGGTGGACTCTATTTAAGCTGTAGAAACATCTCAAGGATGATCAGTGGAAACGGGATGCACCTGAGCTCAATTTTGAGCTTCATGGTAAAGGCTATGAACACGTAACTTACATATGATTTCTTAGTATTTATATACATTTCGAAAAATCTAAACAAAAAAAAAAAACCTTTATTTCACATTGTCATTATACAGTATTGTGTGTAGAATTTTGAGGAAAAAATTATTTTTGTCTATTTTGGAATTGGGCTGTAACATAACAAAATGTGGAAAAAGTGAAGCTCTGTGAATACTTTCCAGATGCATTGTATGTGATGCAAACAATGTCTACAAGATGATGTTTTCAAGATGCACAAAAAATTGAATCCACGAATCACTGCTTTAACGTGCTCCCCTTGGTCACATCGTCAACCGCAGTCTGAAAATACATACATGTAAAAGTAAAATTTCTTTGCGTTTATCCACGGATCACAAACCAGTTTTAAAGGCCTGTACCACCACCTACTCTGAGTGTGTGGAATTAGGGTTTTAATTATTCCAAATCAATACAGTACAGAATGTGAAACAATATAATGGCATAAAATCAATGTGTACAATAAATGTCTTATTAGGAAACGGCACAGGTTTGATAGATTTACAGGGCTAGACATTGACCACTTTTTGCCACTGGCCCACAGGGCCAGTAGGTTTGAGACGCGAACTACAGCCACCGAAATTTTTTAATTTTGATGCAATTTCATGCATTCTAAGGCTGAAATTAATGAATGCACAAATTGCCATTAGTTTACAACTTTTTTGCATTGCAGTTTGAACTGTGTACATACCTTTTTGTTACTTATGTACATGTTATTCATTGAGCATGTCAGTAAGACTTGTTCAGAATAACAAAAGTTTTAAATTGTTACTATTTAACCTGTTGTTTTTGTTTCAAATTTTCAGGTTTTTTATAAAGTTTGGACTGACCTTAGATGCACTTATTAATTTAAGTTATTTTACATTTTGCTTACCTTTTGAAGTGTTGCAAATGAATTTTTAAGTTGGAACTGACCTTTTTCCTGGTTATTGTCTGGGTTTGGGTGGTTGTAATTTAAATCGGTAACAGAAAAGGCCAAATGCACACTCCACTACTTCTTCTTTCGAGTTTATTGGCGGCTTGCAAACCTACACGGTGCATTACCATCACCAACCGTTTGGGTGTGCACCATTAATGGAGTCTGACATACGCTATATTAGTAAGGAATTGAGGAGAAAAAAAAATGGGGTAAATTACACTGAACTATATTTTCTTGAATAACCATGTTCAATGCATGCTCCACGCATAGACAACATACATTTCTTTGACCTGAAATCTCGTGTCCGTGTTGCAAGACAAAAGCAACCATGGTGGATTAGTTGAAGCTTGATGACATGGAGATGTGAAGAAAATTGACTTTGCCGCTGGAATAAATGGTATTAATGATTGTCGTAGCCCAAATGGGCCATCATTTTTAAATTGTACTGGCCCAAAAGTGGGCCAAATCACTGCCAGGCCAGCAGGCAAATGGCAGTGTTGAGCCCTGGCTTATCACAATCATACAACACTTTAAAAGACTGACTTCACACAAATTTCTAATGACTGAACGGTCTGTGCTATCTGTTAATGAAAAACTTGATTTCTTTTTTCCCCAAAAAATTTGACACAATCTCACAGTTTCATTAAATTTTTCTGATGAATATCAATAAATCTAAATAATAGGCAAGGATTTGTTGGTTGGTTGCTTAACACTTATAATTTGGGAAATGCTGGGTGTCGAAAAAAAATTTAGCACGCCATTGCAATCAGTGTATCAACATTGTGGTATTATGCTACGACGAAAAACTACAACACTTGGCATTCATACGCCTGCCAAGGAAAACTGAGGCATCGATAATAAAATGCAATTACATTGTTGGAATTAACACATTAACATGGTCAGTTGAGGCTGCATACCTCCACCATGGAAAAACGCTTAAAACTTAACTACAGGGCATAGGAAACAAAAAAAGATAGTTTAAAGGCTATAAAATGGAAAAACACAGACTGCTGTAATTTATTTATAGCCTAAAACCACCTCAGAGCAGGTAGCTGAGTGAATAAGGAGCTTTGCCTGCAAATATGTTGACCTGGGTTCGAATCCCTGTCATGCTATCTGTCTGTATCCTTGGACAAGATACTGAATCTACAGTGTCTGTCCACCCAGCTGTAAATGGGTATTAGCCTTGGCTGGGGAAGTAACCTGTGTCTGACTGGGGTCCCATTCAGGGGGAGTCAGACTCTCATTGTGCTACGGAATCCAGAGATAAGCACCTGCACCAGTGGGTCTAAGGGCCTGCATAGGACCTAGTTGTTCTATAAAACCACAGCATTGATACATAAGTTCTGATGGTGTACTTAATTCATTTTTTTTTTATGAAAAACACTTAAAACTTGGCAACTATTCACTCTGATGAAGGCAGGTACCTCTGCTAGTTTTAAAAATTGAAAGGGAAGGAGGATGGACATGTGTGGCTTTTTATCAAGAGTGGAGGAAGGCAGTGTAGAAATACAACTGATTAGTTTCGCAAATGCTGTCACCTCAACAAGAGTGAATTATTCTTGCTTTGAACTGATTGAAAATGTGCCAAAATGGATCAAATCAAAGTGAAATTTAAAAAAATTGTCTGGAGGGGCATGCCATGAGGCACTTAAGCCCACACCATTTCAGATATATTTTCCATTAATAATAAAAAAAAATGTTAAGTAATTTTTTTTCCTTAACCAGCACCCATGTGTATAATATGGTTTATAACAAAGCAAATGTCTTCTAAAAATGTGCACTCATTTGATGGCAGCATAGCATGTTTCTGTTGCCGCTTTTTTTTTTTTTTTTTGGTTAAAATGTACTTATTACTAAATATTTAATGGCAAGTGGATGCCTGCAGTGTTACAGCTTGTTTCTGAAAGTGATTTACTGTATGTATCTCGGTGCTTTAACCACCCTGACGTTACTGCATTCAGCCATCACTCCAGTGAGAACAGGAAATCCCAATAGTCATTGACACGGCATATTGCTTCCTATCTTGTAGCGCCACAGAAGGTTCCATAGACTGGCGCCAACTTGCTCCCCCACCCCCCTTTTGTGTGTGTGTGTGTGTGGTTTCTCTTTTATTTAGGCTAATCTTTTTGTAGGTTCAACACCACACAGTGCTTCCATGTTGACTAAAATTCCTTTCATGATTTATGTAATTAGACTGATTTTAAATTGTCTGTCAGTTTTTAAATGGTTGGAAAAATGAGTGCCCTTTCAAGATGGGTTACTTTCTGAAAATATGACTTAGTCTGTTTTATTTCAATCATGTCACCAGGATGCTTATCATGTGAAACAAAATTCACAAAATGGGTGGAAAAGTGGCTCTAGACAATGTGAAGAGTTAAAATTTGCTTAAATTAAAATTGATGAGTGACAGTGGCATACATGTGTGTTTATATTTACCTTCACCACATCTGTCTGTTGGTGTACCGTTATGAATACTCACTGCCACAGATCCACAAAACCTGGTGGAAAATATTGGGTCTAGCCTGGAATGATTTTCATGATATTTTCCGGTGAGCATGCTCAAGTGACTGTAGACATGTAACTTTAAAAAATTAAAACTGTCCCATATAACAGGTTACACAAGCTCCTTTTTTTTTTTCTTCAAACAACAAGAATTGTCATCATACCATGAAAAGTCAACTACTGCATTGAAGAAATGATGACCTCTTGCATAAGAATAATCAATGATTTATAAAATATACAAATAAACAGAAAACATCAAGGGTTATAATTCATACTTCAGAATAATTTTTCTTTCAAGTTAAAGCATTCACAACAAATTATTCTACATAATTATTACAAACAGTAATGTGATTATGTATCGAATCGTGATAATGTATGGTCATGGAGCTAGCTTATTGTTACACCCCCGCAAAAGTGATATTGACTGCAGTAGGATGAAGGTTCTCTTCCGTGCCAAAGTCTTCAAACCAGTTGCATCACTGAAAGCAGTATTATTTGAAGTCTAATCCAACAGCTTTCTAGAGTCTACTGACATCTGCCAGTCAAATAATTTATAGTACACTTAGGAGGACTGCATTTCTATAGCACTTCCCCATCTAGCAGAGACTCAAAGCACTCTAAAGTGACATTTACTTTCCCAGCCAAAGCCAGTACCCATTTTTACAGTTGGGTGGACTGAGACAATGTAGATTTAAATGTTGTCGAAGGACACAGGTAGCGCGAGTGAGATTTGAACCCACATCTGCTTATTGGCCAAGTCCTTATCAGAGTCCTTATCACTGAGCTACCTGCTCTGTACATCTCATGATATCAGAAGCTTGAGTCCATAGGACAGTTTCTGTGGACATGTAAAAAGAAGTATTATAGTCACTTTTAAGATGGACAGATGGAGCAACTACAAAACAACTCGCTGTTGGTTTAACGGCTTTAAGCCTGTGTCCCACCAAACAATAAACTATGAATAATGAGCCACGCATGGGTGTGTCAGTGATTATTTGAAGAATGATCCACATTTAAACTGTCACGTATCCACTACTAAGGCGTCTCTATGTGCCTCTCTGTACCTCACATGTGCCACGACTGACCTGTCATTTGAGCCCCGTCCAGCCTCGAGTGGCTCGTGTTGCCACATATGATCCATGTCAAGCCACATATGATCCATGTAGCGCCATGATAACGCAACATTGGCGCACATTTAGGCGTGGGTCTGGTCCAAACCTCCAGCCCTCCCGCACTTGGTCCCTTTTAAAGTGTGGGTTTTCAATTCACAGCAGCATTTAAAGAAGTTACATTTTTAAACGCAGTCCAAAAATATATGCTCCAGTACTGTCCTGCGGGTGTGCGCTGCGTGCTCGCTGGCTTGATTTCTTCTGCAGCTTTAAATATAGTCATTTTCACACCGTGATCCCAATTTTAACTTTGTGTTCATCCGTTTATGTCTGAAAAATCACTGTTTCTGTGGGTGCGCCCTGCCGTTTTGCATTCCTGGACAGCCACCTCTGTGCTCCTCGCTGGCTTCCTTTCCATTCGCAGCTCACTGGCTTGATTTCTTCTGCGGCTTTAAACAGTCATTTTCACACCGTGATCCCAATTTTAACTCCGCCCGTTTATGTCTGCAAAATCACTCTTTTGCGCGCACACGCGCGCTACTGTTCTGCATACACAATGAGGTGGCCGCTTTAATTATATACACCCACTGCCGCAACTCATGTGGCTCACTTCCAAAAAAATACATATTTCTTTATTTCTTCCATGCCTTATAGTCACTGTGATACAACTTTTAACTGTGTGTTCTGTCTTCAAAATTGGTCTTTTGCGCACTCTCATTCTGTGTTGCTGGACAGCTCTGCGCTGCTTCTCGCGGCATCACTGGATTCATTTCTAAACACACAAACACTTTTACACACTCATCCAAATTTTAACTTTGTGTTCTTCCATTATTGACTGAAAAATCACTCTTGTGAGCTGGCGTTATGCCTAAATGCTCCTTTGGAGCGTGATGAGTCACTGCCTCATTGCGCAATGCGCACACACAGCGGAGCTCATGTGATCCATTAACAAGATATTAAATCAACTGTAGACATACTTTTACAACTAGGAACTGTTTTATCAAGCTATAAAAACATTAAAAATAGTTACCTTAAGCTGTTCCAAAATACGTTCCACATGGGGCAGAAAAGAGGGGAAAAAAGCGTCCAGATGAAACGGTCCTCTGTGATTCTAGAAATGATTAGTGTTTTCAGCATCCAAGGTTTGGCAGAAAATGATTAATCTGCTGCAAAAATTTTATATACAGCGTCCAGTGCACAGAGCAGGTGGAATCAGCTTGGGACTCCGAGGGCAGTCGCATCTCCTCCACTCTCCCTTATCTCTGCTCTCTGCTTTAACCTTCAAGTCCCTACTTCACCAGACTGTGAATTCCTCAAATTATATTGGATACTGGATCTGTTGGACTACTATTGGATTAACCATGGAATTGATCAGCTGGTCTCTGAACGCTGTTGACACCACCTTTTCTACAAGAAGGTCAGGACCGGGGGATCCTACCTGCCCAGATGGAACGCATCCTGCGGGCTATGTTCTCGACTCCTGGGGGTTGTGGCGTGTTGCATGCTTTGCGCCTTTCTCTGTTGAGGACGTCGAGGATTTATTCATATTTAGGCTTATGTGCTGCCCTGATCTACCGGAAAATTGGCAAGACGGCAGCATCAAGAACCACAGCCCCTTGCTTATCTGTCATGATTAACAAGTTAGACAAGGCAGTGCATTCTCAGACTGTGATGACTGTTGAACTCGGACGCAAATTGAATGACATCTTGGAGCAGATGCGCGCCTTGCAGATGAAGATTTCGGAGGCCGGGGGATGTTCTTAATTCATAATTGGGATTTGGTTGTTCAAGTGACGCTGTAAAAAGTGTTTTTCATTGCTCAAACCACAACACGGCAGGCTTATCAGCCTGAAGGACAAATTGCCCTGCTGTTTTCCTCCAGAGGAATGTCTTCGGCCTTGGTGAACATTCGACTGTTTCTTATCTCAACTCGCAGACAAACGGTTTCACAGGACTGAAGCTTGCTCCACCCCCCCCCTCCTACCCCCATCACACACCCACTACTCCGACTTCTGCTCACGTCACCCCTTCCCTTCTCCGGGGGCACTGTGGTTTTAGCTGCAGCTGGTCCTCCCCCAAACTGATGGCGGCACAACTCAGGGTTGCTGCGAGACCTTCACCCACTTACCTCAATTCGGATAACGGACTTCTTCAAATTTAGTGCACATAAACAATGTCAAATGTGTATGTGCTGTCTTTAATTCTGATGTGTGCCATTATTACGGTAAACAAGTAATAATTGTGGACTAATTGCTGTCTGAGGTAACTGGAGTGTAAACATAATTTCTCCACTGTGAGATGAATAAAGTATATCCTCATCTCGCAGTGGAGGAGGGAACAACTTAAATGCTCGTCCACAGCACTCAGATCTCTCCATGTTCAAAACATCGTTCTGAAAGCGATAGTTTCCTCTTCTTCCAGTTGTTGTGGCACCCACGAACTGAACAATTAATGCTGATCATGTTCGGACACTTCTAGCATACTGTGTTCCCACGTAGTTAATCATCGACGCAGTGGCAAACTGGAAGTTGCTTGACAAGATGAGCCCCCACCCTGACTTCCTGAATAAAGTGAATATAGATGCAGATTTCTGAAACATCCAGCAGGTGCCAGGATTACAAAGTGAAAAATAGAATTGTATAACCATTATGTTACCACAGTGTTTTAAATTATGAAACTGTCAAATAATTATGCTACAGCAGATTGACTCCCCTGTGGCCCAGTGTCCAAATTCTGTTTGCAGTCTACAAATCTTTCTATAAAGCAACAAGTGTCTGTGTGAGTGTGAGTATTTGGCTCGCACATCTGATTGTCAGATCCGTCTCAGCTTTCAGATATGGCTTGTGCATAGCACGATCATGTGCATACTTTATTATGAAAATTTTGGGAATTAATCTTTAAAACCTTTTATTTTGAAACCTTTATTTGATTTACATTGTAAAATTCGTACCTCCAAGATGGCGTGGCTCACTGATGTTACTGGTAGCAAAGTTAAACATCATCAGATGTTGCTGATACCATTTCATAATAAAATGTTTAATGCCAGCATCCCAGAAAATACTTTTACTGTGAAACACATGCGGTCCATATTGCTTGCGACTGAGTTTAACTTGACAACACAGGAGACGTTAGCTAAAATCTTTTTTTTTTTTTTTTTTTTTTTTGCCAATACCAACAAATTTCCCACTATTTGTACAATGTTTCAATAAGTACATAAGCTGAATTAAATAGTCTATTTTATGGCTGAACACTACACGCGCTCTGATTGGGTGAATTCCGGTCTGATATTTTCTCATATCTGACCAGTTGCCATGACAATCAGTCTGGAACATGTATCGCATTTGTTACAAACCAGAAAGCTAAAAACACCAAGTCAGACATGAACATACTCCATAATAATAAATATCTAAACAGCATCAGAAAAAACACAGATTGACAGCTTACCAGCTTAAAGATCGGGCTATCTGTTGGCAAGTTCTTCACAGAGGTGAAATGAACAGGTCTGACAACAAGGCATCAGCAGCTTTCATATTGTAGCCATATACTAAATGAACTGCTCGGTCTGTACAGGAATATACAGATCTCATGCTCAGTTAATAATCCTTTAATATTTGCTGTTAGTTCAAGTTTACATAAATAGTGTTCAGGAGGTTGGGTTACTGAGGATTTGCTGTTTCACATATTTTAAATGTTCTGTTTAATTATATCTGAGTCGCTTCCAATAACCTGTTTAATAGGAAACCTTTTATTTTCATATAAGTGATAATAAAACTGATTTTTTTTACAGTCTGAAATACTATATTCAAATAATAACATATCATTCAAAACATAGACCCGAATGACATAAAAAGTGCTTATTGTCAACTCAATCCTTTGCCACTCAAAACAAAAAAGCAACAGATTGAAACAGAATATGACTTTTTAACCTCTTAAAAGTGGTCAAGGTTAACGAGCTTTGTGTCCCAAGAATATTCCCTGGGAATTTGAAGACTCTGGCAGTAATGGGACTGGATTTATGCTGAGCACAGACAGACTGATGGATGGACAGACGCAAAGTCTATGCAGTGCCTGATGGCCATATTTGATGGCCTGAGGTAACAAGTGATTTTAAAAACAAAACAAAAAAAAACTACATATTACATAATTGTAGAAATAAACTGTAGAAGTAAATACAAAATTTTGACTTCTACATTACTTTTGTCTCTGGCATTTGGTTTGAATTCGCTGATTTACAGTTTCAAGTCTGTTATCAATGCACTACTGGTTCAGATTGTAATCTATATATCCTAGAGGGACAAGCACATTTTCTAACATTTATACACGTTATTGTACAGTCTGCAGCCAGATTAACAAATGGAATGTTGACACAATCTTATCGGTGACATCTACATCCAGCGTGCATGATGAACAACAGCATACTGTATGGCGCCTCTCTCACAGTATAGTCAGATATGTACAGCCTTGTCCCATGTTGGATAGATATCTCTCATTACTAGGGTTGGGATGACTAATGAAAATAATTAGTTGGGTACCATTAGGCATGGACTAATCGACGACTAAATTTGACATTGAATAAATTAAGCCTGTTTTGAATCTTCACGGTGACACTTAAATGTGACATTTTAACAAATATAAGCACAAAATCACAAATACAGAAAATAGTATTAGCATGAAGACAATACCTGCATTCCTTCTCTAGGCATAGACTACCTGTTTGAGCTGACTAATTCACCTGCCAGTGGTTCATACACGTTCTTCACTTAGTGAAGGGAGTGGTAGCAGCTCTAGCACGTCTATTCTTAAGGATTAAATGAACTTGATTAGTCGGATGTTAGCTAGTTGTAGTCGACTATTACAACTAGTCATCCCATCCCTACTCATTACTGCTTCCCCCTTTGGTTTTGTTTTTGAGGAGAAAGTTGATCTTACCCCCTGGCCCCTTTTCCTGCTGGGATTAAGGGCCTGTCAGACATATGTGATCCAGGAAATACCTTTACTAGGCCCAAGTGGTGTCACCATAGCAACTGGCACCAAAACCTGCCGCTGCAGGCCCTCTCTTGCTCATTCCTGTGCACATGCTCACTGACTCGCTCAACCTCACTCCTGTTGTTCCCTCTTCCATTTTATTGTTTTGCAGCTTTTGTTGAGCAAGTAGGAAGGATTACACAGGTTAGCTGATGTCCAGACGTCAAGATATGTGGATTTGCTTCCTGCTATGAGGAAATAGTCTCTCGCTCTCATACAAGTCGACAGCAAAAAAAGACAGCAGCTAGGAAGACATCTGGATCATTCAAAGTAGCTCTGTGTTGTCCTATTTAATTATCTACTGATTTCTGTTAGACAGCTGCTTTTCCCTTCCATTTTGGTTGTCTGTTTTTTTTTTTTTTTTAGCTGATTACAGAAACTAAATGACAAAACATAGTGTGAATGTTTTTATTTAAGAAAGGCGTGCGTGTGATGAAGTACTTATAATAAAGAACATTTCAAAGGAAAAGATAGATGTTTTAAGATGTCTTGATTTATTTATTTATTTGCTTTACACTGGGAAAATTGACCTTGCAATATATTTACACATTATACGTGAGGGCTTTTGACCAATCATAACACTGCATTTTTTTTTTAATAATTTATTAGTTAGGACTACACAGTTGTCTCCAGCTTTCTTTTTTCTGTTTATGTAAAACAACAGATGTGGAATTGTCTCTGGCAATGCAAGGTCAGAATGTGTTAAGATAATCTTAATCTTGTTTGTCAGGCCTGTTTGTCCACAGCAACTTAAAAATGAGATCTGGTTAAAATGCAGCTAATATGATGGCTTTTGAAACATAAGTGTTAGCTCCGCTTATGAAAATGGTAAAAATGGGAACAGAAATCAGCATGTAAATTGCTGTTTAAGATTAAGCATCAATCCAGTAGTCTTACTATTGCCTTAACAAAATCAAATATAACACAATGCTAAAATACGCTTGGCTGTATGAGCATTGTCTTCTTTATAATTTGCAGTTGTTTAATTATTAAGATCCTATTGTCTTAAGTATAATTTGTACATGTTCAATAAAGTCCCTCTATCAATCAATCAAAAACAATATTTACATTTCAACGATGTCTGCAGGAGGGCTTGCATGTGAATGTACATAAGCTTTGGACAAGAGCGGAAGTTAGCCTTGAGTTAACGGAAGTTAGCGTGCACACTGACGCCCATGAAATGTCTTGTACATCACTCCAGAGGTGTTATCAGGTTACAAAAACAGCATTTTCAGTTTTAGAAGTGTTTCTTTCACACTAGCTTTTCCATAATATATGACAGAGGTTATAGTTACACACAAACGAAAGTTTTGCAGCTAGCTAGATCAGCCTCTAGTGAGCCACGACTGACCTGTCATTTGAGCCCCGTCCAGCCTTGAGTGGCTCATGTCATTTTGCAGCTAGCTAGATCAGGCTGTGATGTCACCACGCTAATGTCTGATTTGTTTTGTAAATCACTTCAGAGGTGTTATTAGGTTCCAAAAACATCATTTTGAGTTTTAGAAGTGTTTATTTCTCACTAGCTTTTACATAACATATGACAGAGGTTATATTTACACACAAATGGAGTTTGCAGCTAGCTAGACCAGCCACTGATGTCAAGGTGCCACTTGACTCTAATTGGCTGTCACCCTTGCCACTCAAAAAAAAAAAAAAAAAAAAAAAAAAAAAGCAACAGAATGTGACTTTTAGCCTCTTAAAACGTCTTAGAATAGGTCAAGGTTAGCTATCTTTGAACTTGTCCCAAGAATGTTCCCTGTGAATTTGAAGACCCGTGCAGTAATACAACCCCTGGCAAAAATTATGGAATCACCGGCCTCGGAGGATGTTCATTCAGTTGTTTAATTTTGTAGAAAAAAAGCAGATCACAGACATGACACAAAACTAAAGTCATTTAAAATGGCAACTTTCTGGCTTTAAGAAATCAAGAAAAAAAGATTGTGGCAGTCAGTAACAGTTACTTTTTTAGACCAAGCAGAGGAAAAAAATATGGAATCACCCTGTAAATTTTCATCCCCAAAACTAACACCTACATCATATCAGATCTGCTTGTTAGTCTGCATCTAAAAAGGAGTGAACACACCTTGGAGAGCTGTTGCACCAAGTGGACTGACATGAATCATGGCTCCAACACGAGAGATGTCAATTGAAACAAAGGAGAGGATTATCAAACTCTTAAAAGAGAGTAAATCATCATGCAATGTTGCAAAAGATGTTGGTTGTTCACAGTCAGCTGTGTCTAAATTCTGGAGCAAATACAAACAACATGGGAAGGTTGTTAAAGGCAAACATACTGGTAGACCAAGGAAGACATTGAAGTGTCAAGACAAAAAACTTAAAGCAATATGTCTCAAAAATCGAAAAATGTACAACAAAACAAATGAGGAACGAATGGGAGGAAACTGGAGTCAACGTCTGTGACCGAACTGTAAGAAACCGCCTAAAGGAAATGGGATTTACATACAGAAAAGCTAAACGAAAGGCATCATTAACACCTAAACAGAAAAAACAAGGTTACAATGGGCTAAGGAAAAGCAATTGTGGACTGTGGATGACTGGATGAAAGTCATATTCAGTGATGAATCTCGAATCTGCATTGGGCAAGGTGATGATGCTGGAACTTTTGTTTGGTGCCTTTCCAATGAGATTTATAAAGATGACTGCCTGAAGAGAACATGTAAATTTCCACAGTCATTGATGATATGGGGCTGCATGTCAGGTAAAGGCACTGGGAAGATGGCTGTCATTACATCATCAATAAATGCACAAGTTTATGTTGATATTTTGGACAATTGAAAGGATGTTTGGGGATGATGAAATCATTTTTCAAGATGATAATGCATCTTGAGATAGAGCAAAAACTGCAAAAACATTCCTTGCAAAAAGACACATAGGGTCAATGTCAATGAGCAGATCTGATTTGAAGCAGGTGTTAATTTGGGGGATGAAAATTTACAGGGTGATTCCATAATTTTTTCCTCAGAATTGAGTGATTCCATATTTTTTTCCTCTGCTTGGTCTAAAAAAGTAACCGTTACTGACTGCCACAATCTTTTTTCTTGATTTCTTATAGTGTTTCTTAAAGCCAGAAAGTTGCCATTTGAAATGACTTTAGTTTGTGTCATGTCTGTGATCTGCTTTTTTTTTTCTACAAAATTAAACAACTGAATGAACATCCTCTGAGGCCGGTGATTCCATAATTTTTGCCAGGGGTTGTAGGACTGGATTTATGCCGAGCACAGACAGACAGATGGAAGGCCTTCGCAATACCCGATGTTCATATTTGATCGCCTCGGGTAAACACCAATAAAAAAAATCTACAATCTGTGTCACTGAACTGATCAATCTGTGTCACTGAAATGATCTTCAGAAGTGCATTGCTGCACCAGTATTAACACAGGATTAGTCCTCATTAAGACTGATTTATGCTTCTGCCACAATATAATAGCCTACATAATTTGCAGAAACTACATCAAAATTTAATCAGGCATTATGTTACCAAATTACATATACCATGCCGTATTACAGTGTGTACAGAGTTACTGCGTTAAGTTGTGCATATTCAGGAGTTGAAACCGTGTCACGACAGTCCAGTTACACTTACTCGCCCATCTTCAACACCTTACTCCAATTAAGGATCACAGGGGGAGCTAGAGCCTATCCCAGCAGTTGCAGGGCATGAGGTGGGGCAGACCCTGGGAAAAGTCCATTATGTAAGGATTAAACAACGAGAAGCCGTGCATTATACGGTTTGAATGCACGACGCGGAGTCTGAAACACCACTACGCGAAGTGGAGTGGTGTTACTCCGCAAAGTGCATTCAAACCGTATAATGCATGGCTTCGAGTTGTTTAATCCGCTTATACCATGGTCCCACACAGTGAGCTAACACACAAATATTTATTTAAGTTAACAGAACTTGATAAAAATGTGAGTATTTGGCACTATTTTATGTTTTGTCTCTGATGCGCTTACCGAGTCTGCGGGCTCTCGCGCCGCAGCGGGCCACTCACACCGCCCCTCCTCTCTGCTGTGTCGCGCTGTGACAAACTCTGGTAAACAGGTCCAGAAACTACGCTCGCTGTTTTGATGGGGAGGGGAGCGCTCGGCCGCCTGCAAGGATAGAACCGTTCTCTTCTTCTTTCCCGTCTTCAATCTTGTCCAGTTCGTCCGATGTTAAATCTTTACGCCGTTGCTTTTGCTGTTCTTCTCGTCTGCTCTCCTCCTCTTTCCATTCCTCAAACGTTTTATTTTGGCCAACAATATTAAAATTCACTTGGAAATCCATGTTTTATCGCATTTGTCATTCACCTGTCAAAACACAGCTGATCTGCGCCAACTGATTTGTGCGTTGCTATGGGGGCAACCAGAGTGGAGTGATTATAACAGTGACTTAACTCGCCAAACTACGTGTGCGTATACACGAAAATAATGCACGCCAGTTAGACGTGGAATTCTCACTGACCATGGTATAATATACAAATAATGAATGTTTGAGTTCAGTGGTAAGAATATTTCATGAGGTGAAAGCTGGAACAAACCATTCAATTAGGCGAATGTAAAAACATTCATTATTTGTTTTATGTAATGGCTGAAATAGATTGTCATTTGATATTTTATTAATTTATAAACAACAGAAAAGGAAATTACATTTTGGTGTTCCACTGTGACATGTAGTCCAGTGATGCTGTGCACTGACTTCGGACGTCTATAAAAAAAAGACTTTGTGTAGTTCCTCAGTTCAGCCAAAAATCACCTCAGTGTTTCATGTTAGCAGCTTTTCATGCATCGAGACGGCTTACAGCGGAGTGGATTTTTTTGTGTGTGTGTATCGCATTGTCAGTTAACTCAATCAAATCATGTCACTGTCCCACGCAACCGGCTCGGTCCAACTGTGTACCTCTTCAAAAAAAAAGTCACGTCAGAAATGAGTCCAGGTTTTCTTTCTCTTCCTGCTAACAGACAGCACAGTGGATTTGTTTTGTGTGTGTGTGTGTCTGTATCTTACAAGAATTAGCAGTGTCAGTTAGCTCAAATTATGTCTCAGGAGAGTCGTGTCCCCCATGCGCGCGCACACACGCAACCTGGTCAGCAGTTGTGCGTGCGTGAACAACAAAAATAAGACTGTATACGAGTCTATTAGAAAACTATCTGACCTTATTATTTTTTTCAAAAACCATGTGGATTTGAATCACGTGTGATTACATCAGACATGCTTGAACCCTCGTGGGCATGCAAGAGTTTTTTCACGCCTGTCGGTTACGTCATTCGCCTGTGGGCAGTCAGAGTGAGGAGTCGCCCACCCTCTCGTTGCTTTTTCATTGTTTAGGAATGGCTCAGACTGCTGCTTTGTTTGATCAAAATTTTTTCAAAACTGTAAGGCACAACTGAGTGGACACCATTCGATAAATTCAGCTGGTTTTCGGTAAAAATTTTAACGGCTGATGAGAGATTTTGGTCTGGTAGTGTCGCCGTAAGGACGGCCCACGGCGGCTGACGGCGGTCTGCGCTTCGAGGCGGCAGTGTCTCGCCGTTTCAAGTTGAAAACTTCCACATTTCAGGCTCTGTTGACCCAGTAAGTCGTCAGAGAACAGAAAACTTTCAGAAGAAGTCGGCATGAGGAGTTTATTCGGACATTCCATTGTTAACGGACATTTTGTAATGAAAGAACGTGCGGGCAGAGTCGCATGTCGGGCCGGACCCGACCGCGGGGGGTCGCGACAGGAAAAACACCTCCGTTGGAAACCTTAATGGGCAAGTTGGAACATGCCCAAGCTGTTAAACAATTTCTCAGTTACTCACTTGTTGAAAGCCATCAAAAGCTGCCTGAATTTTACAAATGGTTTTCAACATGGAGGTGTTTTTCCTGTCGCGGCGCACACAGATTCACAGAGTCATCACGGAAACGACTTGGCGAATTTGCGCGCACGTCTTTCATTAAAAAATGTCCTTAAACAGTGGAATGTCCGCATAAAGTTCTCATGCCGGCCTCTTCTGAATCTTCTCTGTTCTCTCACGACGTCCTGGGTGAATTAAGCCTTAAATTAGGATGTTTTCAGGTCGAAACAGGCCGACGACGGCGCCTGGAAGCGCTGCGCGACTTCCCGCTCTGTGGGAAGTCCTTACAGCGACAGAAACACCCCATAATCTCTCATCAGCCGTTAAACTTTTCACCGAAAACCAGCTGAATTTCTCGAATAGTGTCCACTCGGATATTCCTCACAGGTCCAGAAAAAATTTAGATAAAGCAACGCGTGCCGTCTCGAGCAGAGTGTGAAACAAAAGAATTCAGCCGAGAGGGCTGGACCACATCTCACTCGAGGCCTGCCCACAGGGAAATAACGTCACCGACACGCGTGAAAAAACTCACGCATGCTCACGAGGGTTCAAGCATGATTGGTGTAATCGCACGTCATTCAAATCCATATGGTTAAAAAAAAAAGTGTCGGTTTCTTATCTAATAGACCTCGTACATGCTCAATGCAGTGAAAAAAAAAAAATCACGTCAGAAATGAGTCCAGCTTTTGTTCTCTCTTCCTGCAAACAGCCTCCAGGCAGCAAAGTGGATTGGTTTTGTATGTGTGCGTGCGCGCGCATGCTCGTGTGGGTGCGCGCGCATAAGCATGCGTGGGCGCGCATGTACTTGTGCGCGAGCATCTGTGTTTGTGGCGTGCACGGGTATGCGCATACCCGCGTGTGTGTCAAAGCAGAGTCTGCAATTTGGTAGAATTGGAGATTCTTCTAGTAGAATCTCTGATCAGAAACTGTACTACAACCCCAATTGCAATCCAATATACCAAGGTTAATACTTGAATTGAGGCAATTTGACACCATATTTTTTTAAAAAGTACAACCCCAATTCCAATGAAGTTGGGATGTTGTGTAAAATGTAAATTAAAAACAATACAATGATTTGCAAATCCTTTTAACCTATATTCAATTGAATACACACTGTGATAGTGAATCACACTATCTACATCATTGGGGAAGACCAACCTTGACTGGAGAAGTAACCTGCTTCAGATTGTCATCCCATCCAGAAATAGTCATAAACTCTCAGCCTGTTCATACTGTGGAACAAGCACGATATGTCTGAAGCCAGATTTGTCCTACAAAACTAGCCAGATATGTCCTAAAAATGGGAAAAATGAACTAC
Organism: Thalassophryne amazonica; assembly: GCF_902500255.1. Lineage (NCBI taxonomy): Eukaryota > Metazoa > Chordata > Actinopteri > Batrachoidiformes > Batrachoididae > Thalassophryne > Thalassophryne amazonica. The sequence goes on from NC_047107.1 coordinate 27,529,191, forward strand.
AAATGCAAATGGTCCTACAATCCCAATTCCAATGAAGTTGGGACGTTGTTTAAAATGTAAATAAAGACAGAATACAGTGGTCCCTCGTTCACCTTTCGCGGCCTCGCAGTTTCACAGATTTTTTTTTTCTTTTTTTTTTTTTTGTGCAATTTTGCATGCTTCTTTTTTTAACAGCGCATTATGTTCTGCATCCTCATCAGGCAAGCCGGTCGGCATCACCGCGATTGCGCTCACTGCCTCCGATGCGCTTACTGAGTCTGCGGGCTGCAGCGGGCCACTCACACCGCCCCACTGTCTGTTGTGCGGAGTTGCGGCCAAAATCTGGCAACAGGTCCAGAGACTACGCTCGCTGTTTTGATGCAGAGCACTCCAGTAACCCGCAAGGATAGAATTCTTGCTGAAAAATCCGCAGCGCTGCATGGTCTTGGTAACCGCAGCCGCAGAGCTCCATGGCCACTGAGATAGGTTTGTATCTTTTTAATGACTTGGATTCTTTGTGGGTCCCGCATCCGTACCCCGCAACGGTAACACCGGAGGTAGTGAGCGAAGGAAGAGTATGCGCATTGTGTTCTGCATGTGTCTGTTCATAAGAATCTTCTCACCCAGAAGAAAAAAGAGCGCCAACTAGTACCCATAGCTGTGTTCTTCACTCGGAAAAAGACACCTGCACCGAGGTGACATTCAGTGGAAAAACACAGCACCACGACGAAGAGAAGTGATCAGAGGAACTGTGAAACCTCGTAGGTTGATCGTTATAATTGAATTCATTAGTTCTAAAAGCCATCATAATTATTTATAGGAAAATATTCTATTTTTATTTCTCAAACAAATGTTTTGGCCTGAAAACAGGTTTTGATCATTGGTTTCATAATCTTTGGTTTTCATAATCTTTGGTTTTCTATAATACTGGATTTATTTTTCTTTGAACTTTTGTTTACACAGGAGCGAAAAGAGAAAATGTTAATGCTTGTTTGAGAAAAGTGTATAAAGTGTGTAGTGAGTGGTTTTACAGCCTTAAAACATCTATAATAATTATAAAAAAAATAACGCTTACTACTACACGGATTTCGCCTATTGCAGGTTATTTTTAGAACGTAACTCCCGCGATAAACGAGGGACCACTGTACAATGATTTGCAAATCATCTTCAACCTATATTCAATTGAATACACAAAGACAAGATATTTAATGTTCAAACTGATAAACTTTGTTTTTGGGCAAGTATTTTCTCATTTTGAAGTGGATGCCTGCAACACGTTTCAAAAAAGCTGGGACAGTGGTATGTTTACCACTGTGTTACATCACCTTTCCTTCTAACAACACCAGTGGTGGGCACAGTTCCGATAATCTGATAACAGATAATTATCGAAGATAATGTTTTAATTATCGGATTATGTTTTAAGATAACTTTGAAAACCATTATCGGACTAATTATCTTCCGATAAATTTTTGTCCGATAATTTTTAGAGCGTTAACGTGGCAAACAAAGCTGAACAGCTACAAACTCTTATAAATTTTAAAATCAGTTGAACACCTACCTGTTAAATGTTCTGTAGCAAATGTGTAGTTCTACTTTCTGCATAAAGAGGAGAGCTGCTTCCAGAAGAAACTGCTCTATCCTCTGCAGGCAAAAGAGAACTGGTCACAAAAAAAACTCATTTCTTTTAACCCCATACTGATACGATGGCAATATCACCCAAGTCGTCCAGAGGCATACATTTTTAACTTATGGTTCAAATTTTAACCAAACTAATTTTGGACGAGTTAAATTAACTATTAAAGTGAAAATATCAGTTATATATTTTAGTTTCAAAGTAATACGCTAATTTTTAAGGTTTTAGTGTGAACATGCTGTGTCCAGGTGCATTATGGATATAGGATAATCTCAGTATGTTCACGACATGAAAAATGTATTTGAGACACTCTGATCAGGCTCCACAGATAACAGCATTATACTCTAGTGCCTAAAACTCTTGTGAATATATTCTCTGGGTTTATAGAAGTTACTGTGTTTGCGTTTGTTAAATTCCACGTATATTAATTGTAGCAGAGTAGCAGCAGACACAGATTATCTGAAATTTTGTTTTGGCAAGTCTGTACTGCCATCTACTGGCCAGTAGTGTCCATGACATTATTCAAACTGAAGTTGGGCTGATATTTTCAATCATGTACTCGGTTCCAGCTCAAACTGTACCACAGAACCGCGCGGTGTAAAAGTTCAGAGCGCATGATTTATGTTCTCACACACATTGTACGTTCAAAAGCCACACGTCGGACTCGTGTTTCCAGAATCAAAACATAAACAGAAGCTTTTTGTTTCAGACTTAATTTACAAAATCTCTTGATGGGAGACATCCAAGTTAAAAAAAAAACAAAAAACATTACAAGACAGGTCTGCGGTGTTTGCACAGGCACAGTGCGAGAGGTGGTCGTGAGATGTTAAACGCAGCTTGTTACTCCATGTATACTAAACGATGCAGGACACGTGATTAACCTGAAACTCGGTGCGATCCAAAAAATTATCGCACCAGTGAAAAATCAACTGAAAAAGGGCCAAAACTCGCACTGGCACCAGTAGATCAGGGCAGTGTTCGATTTTATTTGAAAATGCCTTTTTTTTGCCATATTTTACAAAAGCACATTTATCTGTAAACACCAACACATGACACACCTCACGTTAACTTTTAACCAATCAGTGTTAGCAGAGACACATTTTACCCAGAATGCCATTTGTCTGTGTTTGTACAAAACTTCAGAATTAGTGCATTATTCAACATTAAAAAATGTTATGTCTTAACTTTGCACAAATGACAGAATTGACATTAATGGGGTTATTCTATCAGTATTCGTTTTATTTACACCAAACGATAAGTCAGCATTGCTTTATTTTCCAAGACCTCGGCCTGACGGCAGCATTGTCATTGAGTAGAGAGTTGAGCTTTGTTGTTCCTCTCAGCTGCGTTTGTGCTGGAAGCCATGTAGTAAACTGGAGCTTCCAGCAGGGGCAGGACACTCAAAGACAGAAGTGCTGACTCATTGTTTGGGTCTGTGGTCACCTTTGATGCATTTCATAAGCGATCGTGGTGTTAAACTCAAAATCAGCTTGTTAGTAGTTGCAAGTGTACCGGAGACAATACTGGAATTTATCGATTATCTGTAGCTTCCAATACATTTTTGGGTGGTTTATCGTTTTAACTTTATCAAAGATAACTTTTCAGTTATGATTATCTGTTATCGAAGTAAATTTTTTGGTTATCTGTGCCCACTACTGAACAACACTCAAGCGTTTGGGAACTGAGGACACTAATTGTTGAAGCTTTGTAGGTGGAATTCTTTCCCATTCTTGCTTGATGTACGACTTCAGTTGTTCAGCAGTCCGGGGTCTCTGTTGTATTTTGTGCTTCTTAATGCACCACACATTTTCAGTGGGTGACAGGTCTGGACTGCAGGCAGGCCAGTCTAGTACCCGTGCTCTTTTACTACAAAGCCACGCTGCTGTACAACGTGCAGAATGTAGCTTGGCATTGTCTTGCTGAAATAAGCAGGGATGTCCCTGAAAAAGATGTTGCTTGGATGGCATCATGTGTTGCTCCAAAACCTGGATGCACCTTTCAGTATTGATTGTGCACTAACACACCCCCATACCATCACAGATGCTGGCTTTTGAACTTTGCGCTGATAACAGTTTGGATGGTCTTTTTCCTCTTTTATCCGGAGGACACAATGTCCATTATTTCCAAAAACAATTTGAAATGTGGACTCATCAGACCACAGCACACTTTTGCGTCTGTCCATTTTTAATGAGCTCGGGCCCAGAGAAGGCGGCAGCGTTTCTGGATATTGTTGATGTATGGCTTTCACTTTGCATGTTAGAGTTTTAACTTGCACTTATAGATGTAGCGATGAACTGTCAACTGACAATGGTTTTCTGAAGTATTCCTGAGCCCACGCGGTAAGATCCTTTACACGATGTCAGTTTTTCATGCAGTGCCGCCTGAGGGATCGAAGGTCACAGACATTCAATGTTGGTTTTCGGCTTTGCCGCTTACAAGTAGAAAGTTTTCCAGATTCTCTCAATCTTCTGATTATATTATGGACTGTAGATGATGGAATCCCTAAATTCCTTGCAATTGAACTTTGAGAAACATTGTTCTTAAACTGTTACTGTTTTTTCACGCAGTTGCTCACAAAGTGGTGATCCTCACCCCATCTTTGCTTGTGAACGGTTGAGACTTTTGGGATGCATTTTGAAATGGATGCCTGCAACACATTTCAAAATGAGCAAATATTTGTACAAAAACAAAGTTTATCAGTTTGAACATTAAATATCTTGTCTTTGTGGTGTATTCAGTTGAATCTAGGTTGAAGAGGACTTGCAAATTATTATATTCTGTTTTTATTTACATTTTACACAACGTCCCAACTTCATTGGAATTGGGGTTGTAGTTGGGGCTCCGATTAGAGAATCTACTAATAGAGTTTCCAATTCTACCAAATCGCAGTTTCTGGTTTGACATATATAAAACAGAAACATCATAATAATGCATTTAATTTGTAGGCACCTTTCTTGACACTCAAGGACATGGCACAAGTGATAAAAACATATACAACAATAAAACAAAATTATAAAAATACATAAGTAAGAACAGATTAAAATTAGGCAGTGCAGTTGGTCAGGTAGAAAAAAAGTCTTAAACAGATGGGTTTTGAGGCTGTTTCAGCAGGACTATGACCCTAAGCACATAGCCAAGATATCAAAGGAGTGGCTTCAGGACAACTCTGTAAATGTCCTTGAGTGGCCCAGCCAGAGCCCAGACGTGAGGCAGTCCTTTCTGAGCTCTGCAGACAATTCCTTTGACTTCATGCTTGGTTTGTGCTCTGACATGCACTTTCAACTGTGGGACCTTATATGTAGACAGGTGTGTGCCTTTCCAAATTATGTCCGATAAACTGAATTTGCCCCAGATGAACCCCAATTAAGCTGTAGAAACATCTCAAGGGTGATCAGTCGAACAGGATGCACCTGAGCTCAATTTTGAGCTTCATGACAACGGTTGTGAATACTTATGTACATGAGATTTCTTAGTATATATATATATATATATATATATATATATATATATATATATATATATATAAATAAATTTGCAAAAATCTGGGAAAACATTTTTCACATTGTCATTATGGGGTATTGTGTGTAGAATTGTGATGGGGGAAAAATGAATTTCATCTATTTTGGAATAAGGCTGTAACATAAAATGTGAAAATGTGAATACTTTCTGTATGCACCATAGGTGGAAGTATGCAGACCAGGTGATGTTACTGATGTGTGATTGGAAAGATAGAGTACAGTTGAGGATGACACCCAGACTCTTGACCTGCAGGGAGGGGGGAGACAGAAGTTGTCAATAACAAGATGAAAATGGTCTGTTTTGGTTAGTGTTTAATTTGAGAAAATTTGAGGAGAACCAGGATTTTATTTGTGGCAAGGGTGCAGATTTCACATACATGTAGCATTTTTGGGACGCATGATTCCCTCCATCGTACGGCAAGTATATGAAAGTACTACTAAATAGATAAATGAGGGATGAATGGCATATAAAATCCGTCACGATAGTTTGTTTTCAAGCAGACTTTGTCGACATGAAAGCATGTGGGTTCAGAGCTTGGCGGCGCCATCCAACCCCCCTTTCCCCGCCACCGCTGTTGATCATAACATCAGCGCGTGCCATGTCCCTGCAGAGAGTATTGTTGCAGCTTCAAATTAAAACTGTCAGTCAAACAAACCAAATAGCTGTAAAACACAAACAAGGACACACCCCAGGAAAACAACTTCCTTCTTTCTCTGGCTGTGTGAGTGCTGTCATTTGTAAAGCATTCAATGCTTTGGAACATCTTTAGTATGAACCAAGTGTTTTACTAGGCTGGGCGCCATTCCTCTTACTCTGGTCAACACAATGCTTTTGAAGCTGCTTTTGTGTACGAGTAGTGGCGTCAAACCCGTGAGTGAATGAGCAACTTTTGCACAATCCATCAATACGAAACATGCAGATTGCAAAAACGTGTAATGTGATCGAGGATTTTTTAGATCAGATTCAGCACCCCAGAATTACCCTAAATCACTTAGTTTTTTTCTTACCAGTGTTAACGGTCTGAAATTTTGCTCCCCTCTGTAATGAGTAACTCACTTTTTTTGTCATCACTGATTCACACTATTTTGTGATAGTATGTGTTATGTTCTGCTGAAAAAACTTTTTGAATTGTGATCCTAACATGAATATTACCACTGCAGAGGCACTGTTTGGTCTCACAAGGAAAAATTGTGACCATCTTAGCATGCTGTCTGAGACATACATCAACAGGCTTACTGTCCTGAAAACACTGTCAGTCCCCAAATGCAGCTCTGAGGAAAAATGTCATTTTGTCAGTTTCTGAAAGCACACAAGACGGCACTTGAATCACTAACAGATGACGTGGCAGTTATATTTGGCTATCAGACAAGTTTGAGCCAAATTAATCTGAAGTACATGACAAAGGCAGTGAATATAACACGTCTGACAGAGATGCAGGCCATGTGAACGGTATTCTCCATGATTTTCATTCATTCATTCATTTTCTGCTGGTTATCTGTGCCTGGTCACAGTGGCAGTAGACCAAGCATGTATGGGCAGTAGACCACACTCCCCTATCCTCGGCCAAGTCATCTAACTCTTCCCTGGGGATACTGGAGCACCCTAGAGATGCCCGAACCTCCTCACCCGGCTCCTTTTGATGCGAAGAAGCCGTGGCTCCACCCAGAGTCTCTCTCAGATAGTCAAGCCTCACAATGTCCAGGAGTGGAGGACCAGATAACCAACAGCAATCTCATTTCCGTTGTTTGTATCCGCGAATTTAATCTTCCAGTCATCACTCAAAGTTCATGACCACAGGAACAGGAACATAAATCAACTAGTAAATTGAGTCTCACCTTTTTGCTCAGCTCCTTCTTCACCATGACTGTCTGGGACAGTGTTGGTAAAACATCAGACCCCCCGCCCCAATCTGTCTATAGATCTCACACTCCAACCCCCACTAGTGAACAAGACCCAGAGACATTTTTCAACAGCCGAATAATATCAGATGATCATTTATGTTTATTAAAAGAAAAGTTAACGTGTGATTGGGTTGGTAGATTTATGATATTGAGAGCCCATCTGAAAAGTTGTAGGCATGTGTGATCATTTATGTTAAATGTATGAGCGTTCTTGTATGACTGGTCTAAAGCCACCAGCAGACTGCCATGCTGACTGCTATAACAGTGATGTGTGACGTCACACGGGCACAGAAGTTCAACACGCCGCCATTGTCGCTCTTCAGTATAGAAGGGGCAAAGCACGTAAGCGGCAATCACCATCCCCGATCGCTGTCGGGTTCCGATACGATGTAATTCGTGGATCAGACTTCCCAATCCAACCTGCAGGATTTCCCGATACTGGTGAGAAACCACATGTGTGAATCCTCTCTCGTGCTGCCTGCTCTCTGCTCTGTTTACTCTTTCTGTTCCCATGCTATGTCACAGCAGTTCCGCAAGCAATTGGGGGGGGGGGGGGGGGTTTGGTTCTGATTGGTTAAAATTATGTCAGTGGTAGCATTGAGTGACACACACACACACACACACGAGGTCTGTTAAAGTATCCGACCTTTTTATTTTTTTCAAAAACCATATGGATTTGAATCGCGTGTGATTGCATCAGCCAAGCTTGAACCTTCGTGCGCATGCGTGAGTTTTTTCACGCCTGTCGGTTGCGTCATTCGCCTGTGAGCAGGCTTCGTGTGAGCACTGGTCCACCCCTCTCATCGTTTTTTTTATTGCGAATAAATGTCTGAACAATTTGGAGCTTTGCTGCATTAATTTTTTCCAGAAACTGTGAGAGACCTCCAGGTGGACACCATTCGGAAAATTAATATGGCTTTCAGGGATGATTTTGTGGGGATTACACAGATTAAGGAGTGTTACTGCCGCTTTAAGGACGGGCCACAACTGCTGAGAGCGCACTGCGCTCCCAGCACCGATTGACAGGCTCACACCCCGCTGAAACAACCAGATCATTTCCAACGTGAAGGCTTTATTGATCCGGGACATCGTCTGACTGTCACAAAAAGGCAGGAGACGTGGACATTAGCACTTTTTCGGCACATTCCACTGTTACAGGAGTTTTTTCATGGAAAGAAAAGAGGAGGGACGCGCCACAGAGCTGTTCATTATGCGACACAAAACCACCTCTGTGTTGGTCTCACAGGACGGCTTTCAGGTGGATTTCAGACGGCTGTCGGTTGCTTTTCAGTCGTGTGATTATCCGAGAAATTGAGCATGAGTTGGACGTGCCCCAACATGTCCTGTGAGGCTTCATCACAGCGTTGCTTTGCGCCATGCGGCACCGCCGCAATGCGTGCAATTCCTCCGCACGTCTGTCTCAATGTGCCGAAAAAGTGCTGATGTCCACGTCTTTCACAATTCCTGTGCTAGTCAGACGACATACCGGATCAAGACAGCGTCCAGTTTAGAAATGAATGGCACATTCCACTGTTACAGGAGTTTTTGTCATGGAAAGAGGAGCAGAGTTCCGTGTCTCGCGGTGGAGCTGCATGGCGCAAAGCAACACCATGATGAAGTCTCACAGGACATGTTGGGGCATGTCCAGCTCATGCTCAATTTCTCGGATAATCACACGACTGAAAAGCAACCGACAGCCGTCTGAAATCCATCTGAAAGCCGTCCTGTGAGACCAACACGGAGGTGGTTTTGTGCCGCGTAATGAACGGCTCCGTGACGCGTCCCTCCGCTTTTCTTTCCATGAAAAAACCTCCTGCAACAGTGGAATGAAAAAAGTGCTGATGTCCACGTCTCCTGCCTTTTTGTGAAAGTCAGACGACGTCCCGGATCAACAAAGCCTTCACGTTGGAAATGATCTGGTTGTTTCAGCGGGGTGTGAGCCTGTGAGCGGGGTGTGAGCCTGTCGATTGCAGTTGTGGGCCGTCCTTAAAGCGGCAGTAACACTCCTTAATCTGTGTAATCCCCACAAAATCGTCCCTGAAAGCCATATTAATTTTCCGAACGGTGTCCACCTGGAGGTCTCTCACAGTTTCTGGAAAAAAATTGATGCCGCAAAGCTCCAAATCGTTCAGACATTTATTCGCAATAAAAAACGATGAGAGGGTGGACCAGTGCTCACACAAAGCCTGCTCACAGGCTTTGTGTGAGCAGGCTTGAAAAAACTCACGCATGCGCACGAAGGTTCAAGCTTGGCTGATGCAGTCACACGTGATTCAAATCCATATGGTTTTTGAAAAAAATAAAAAGGTCGGATACTTTTCTAACAGACCTCGTGTATATATATAAACAACTACTAAGCCACTGGAATCTCTATATAAACAAACGTTAAAAATTTTAGATAAAACATCTATGCAATATCATCACTGCAGGATTCTAGAAAAGCTGCATCAGTTTAGTTTTGAGAACTATAAACTGTTCTCTAATGTGTCTTACATTCAAGATTTTGAATGGATTGGCTCCTTCCCCATTATGTGAATTTGTTAATATTCGTCCGGTGCGGTCCATAAGAGCTACCAGAATATATTCAATAAGAGACTGTTCTGTGCCTTTCCGTCGTACTGCTTTTGGTCAGTCAGCTTTCTCTGTGAAAGCCACAACTCAGTACAAGTTAGGACAAGCCCAGCTCTCCACAGTTTCTCTCATACTTACTGGACTGGTAAGCATTGAAAGCCGAGATAAGCATGTCCCAAACTTGTCCCTTGACACGCCGAAACGGAGATGTTCCTTTGTCTCGCTCAAACAGCGAATCGGTCGTTACGCACGAAGCCTCCGCGCAGCTTTCCATGACAAAATCTCTTGTTAAAAGTGAAATCTGCCAGAAAATGGCTGATGTCCAGCTCTTGTGATAACCAGAGAAAGTGCACACGACGGTCTCGTATCCACAGAGCCATCAGCTTAGAAATGAACTGGCGTTTTTTGCCTCGTCATCGCAGCTCGGAGTGCAGCACACCGAGCGTCCTTAAAGCCGTCCTTAAAGCTGTAGTAACAGTCCTTATTCTCTGTGAAGCCCGTAAAATTTTCACCGAAAGCCAGATAAATTTTTCAAATGGTTTCCAGGTGCCAGTCTCGAACAGCTTCTGAAAAAATTCTGATGGAATGAAAAGTCCAAATCATTCTGCCATTTCCAGACAATGAAAATCCGACGAGGGGGCGGGACCACTCCTTCCACAAGGCGTGCTCACAGGCAAATGACGTCACCGACAGGCGTGGAAAAACTCACGCATGCGCACGAGGGTTCAAGCTTGTCTGATGTAAAAACATATGAATCAAATCCATATAGTTTAAAAAAAAAAAAAAAATTAAAAGGTCTGTTACTTTATTGACAGACCTCATATATATGGCTACTTTTGTCTTTCTGTCTGTCCGGAATAGGCTTTGAAACTACAAAAGGTGAACTCCCCAAAGTTACATATTCTGAACCACCATGACATGGGCTACAACCTGGTACTATTTTCAAACAAAAAAATTAATATTAAGACAACAATATTAATAATCTGATACATACAGTTGTTCCATATGTACCTCAGTGGCAGTTGTACTCCAGCACAAATCTCTCAGCTTTAATAGCTGGCCGCTGGCCCTATGCATATATGCAGGAGCTCAGTAGCCTGCCTACTGCTATAAACAGAGCCCAGGAGTCTGGGCTCTATCTGCTGCTGTCTGCTGGCTAGCACACATAACGTGGGTGTGCATGCCAGCTTGGTTGTATAACCAAGCAGATTCAATCCCCCTTGATATGAATGCATCCTTTCTCTGCACATGCTGCACGTGGGTGCTACAAACCTGTTTGACTCTCCTTGAAAAGATTTGAACAACTCTACAAACTTTAGTGTTTTCAGACCTGTTTATAGCAAAAACAAACGAGTATTCTGTCATTTACTGACTAATCATATACTGAACATTTTGATTGTAAGAATATAAATACACAATTCAATACAAAGTAACTTTCTTCCATGTGCTTAATCCCCATACTCCCCTCTACCAATATTACACCCATGATATTTGACACCATGTGTGAATGAGTAGATATGCCATCCTACTTAAAAATAGTCCTTAAATCTGGTTTAATCATTATGGCAGTATGCACCCTCAAATTGAGATTTTTCTGTACCTAATGGCCAATACTGCATTATGTTTATCAACTTCAAAATAAATATAGGGTAAACTCTTCATAATGCTGTCCCCAGGAACAAGGATTTAGACCTGCAGATAAGGTGCCAGCTCAGAGATGTAGATGGGTTCTCACCATGCCAGGCATTAGTGGCTGAGAAGGGGGGAGGTCAATCCACATGAATTTTGATAAAACTTATACACAATCACTATGATATTATAATAATATAATACTATATTATACAGCCTATTCCTTCTTGGAATGAAGGCTTTCAACCACAGGCTGTAAAATAAACTTTAAAATTTTACTGGATAAGATATCAAGCTTTGTCTTTTCTTGCAATTTGTACATGTATTTCTAAAAATAAAGGTGTCGAGTGTACATGATGTGTATCACTTGCCTAGCGTTGATCATAATGTATCAGGCAAACGCATGTTTTCTGTATCACAGTGGCACTCTGCAGATCATTTGAAAAAGTGATGTAGTTCTAACTGCTGATGGGGCAGCACCCTTTCAATCAGCCAGTAAGCAGGCATAGAGCCTGTGTTCTCCAACGGCGCGTTGTATATAGGCTGCTCATTATGATGTAAATATCATAAATTAAATTTTATTTATCAACTCTTCACAACCTGCTGTCCTATTATAATAGTGCACTAGCTTTGGGGTTGATCTAATAGTTTTGGTATGTTGATGTTTCATGGCTCAAACTGCTTTTAGTGGGCAAACCTCTTTTTTTTTCTTTTTTTTTTTTACAATTGAAAAGATTGTTCTCTAAATATACCAATGAATGCATAACTTTAAGAAATATGCAAGGCAACATTTACACCATTTAAAGATGGGATGCCTCAAAGTGTGCAGAAAGAAACCACTACTTTTGCTGATAATGTGGCTGGCCTTAATATGGCAGAACCTGCGATCTTCCACAGTTAGTCAGATGCTCCAGAGTTGGTAACCCCAATCAGCTGTATATCCACTTTCCTGACAGAAGGACAAGGAACATTGTCTACCAAGAGGCTCTTCAGAACTATTGGTCAGTAAAAGCTACATTTAAATATATATTCAACATCTCAATCCAAAATTAACATTTGCTTAAAAGCCATTTTATTTTTGTAGCATTCTTATAAACTAGATTTGCAATGTATCAACAATTACAAAGGTCACAACATCAATTCTGATTAATGATTATAGCATACTTGATCTGCAATATATAGTCTGAAGAACTTCATTGTTCTTTCTTGCATGCAGCAAAATTCAGTTTTCTCTCTTGGTTTGGGGATTCCACCTATTTTGGGTTTTTAGTTCAAACCTTTGCCTATTCGGACTACATATATACTTATAAGATATCTACAATTATGACAAAATATAAACTTTGGAATATTTTGTAGATTAAATCTTAAACAGGTTAACCTGGGCAACGCCGGGTACCCCAGCTTGTGTGTGTGTGTGTGTGTGTGTGTGTATGTGTGTGTGTGTGTATGTATGTATGTGTGTGTGTGTATGTATGTATGTGTGTGTGTGTGTATGTATGTATGTGTGTGTGTATGTATGTATGTGTGTGTGTGTGTATGTATGTATGTGTGTGTGTATGTATGTATGTGTGTATGTGTGTGTGTGTGTGTGTGTGTA